>NC_142944.1:18738952-18777866 GCF_046866305.1 Octopus bimaculoides | reverse complement strand
TTTGTTATTGATTAATGTTTGTCACCTTTGCACAAACAGACCAAGAGAGCAGAGTTAGCACATCAAAACTTTGGCAGGTAGCCCACATATATATATCTTACACCTTGGATGCCCAAATCATCTGTCTACTTATCTGTGTGGTGTCTGAATATTTAGTTGTAGGAAAAAAAAAAAAAAAAAACAGCTTTGTGTAGAGTGGAGAGTGTCTATGTCTGAATATGTATTAGAGAGAGACTAACATTATGCAGAACAAGCGGCATTTATGTTTAAACTTGTAGATGAGAACCAGTGAGGTGTAGATTCGACATTATGATGTATTTTTTTTGTCTTTATTTTTCATGGCTACGTGGAAGAAATTTGTTTGCCAACCACATGGTTCTGGGTTCAGTGTTATTGTGTGGCACCTTGGGCAAGTGTCTTTCACTGTAGCCTGAGGCTGACCAAAGCCTTGTGAGTGGATAAGGTAGGCAGAAACTGAAAGAAGCTTTGTTGAGTATGTATGTATATACATATATACTCTTTTACTTGTTTCAGTCATTTGAATGCAGCCATGCTGGAGCACCACCTTTAGTCGAGGAAATCAACCCCAAGACTTATTCTTTGTAAGCCTAGTGCTTATTCTATCAGTCTATTTTGCTGAACCACTAATGTTACGGGGATGTAAACACACTAGCCTAGGTTGTCAAGCAATGGTTGGGGGGACAAATATATATATATATATATATATATATATACTAGCAGAAATACCCGGCTTTGCCCGGGTTAAAGAGAATAATGAAATCTAAAAACGCCGTCTAGACTACGCAACCCTCAACTGTTAGTAGCTACGATACCATATTCCTACATTAATAACTCTCCAATCCATGCCAGCATGGAACATAGACATTAAGTGGAATGCCAGTCTCTCATCTGGGAAGGCCTTGAAATCAATGTTACCAACTGGGGACTATGTGTCGCAGTGATAATAAAAAGACTCAAAGGAGGTCTGCAACAAAATAATTTTACTCAACACTTTGCAAGTGAATCAGTGGAGGCAAAGATGCGTCTCATTTACTTGACAATTTATGCACCACATTGCAGAAATCACAATGTAAGTCTATCTGAAAGGGTAGTCTTACACTGTTGTACCGTTGAATTACAAATAATGCTCATCTGTTATGTTGGGGTTAAAATTTCATCAACATCAAAAATATATGAATTTTCATGGGAGTTATGGCCGTTATGCAAAGAATATAATTTTCAAATTTCATAAAGATCCATTCAGTACTTTTGACGTAGTTTTGGATAAGAAAACAAATGACTAATGTGTGTGTTTGTGTGCATGTGTATGATGGGTGTATATATGTAAACATGTACATGTAGACCTATACACCTACACACATGTAGGCCTATACATCTACACACATGTATGCCTATACATCTACACACATGTATGCCTATACATCTACACACATGTATGCCTATACATCTACACACATGTATGCCTATACATCTACACACATGTATGCCTATACATCTACACACATGTATGCCTATACATCTACACACATGTATGCCTGTACATCTACACACATGTATGCCTATACATCTACACACATGTATGCCTATACATCTACACACATGTATGCCTATACATCTACACACATGTATGCCTATACATCTACACACATGTATACATATACGTCTCTCTCTCTCTCTCCCCCCTCTCAAGAAGTTAAACATGTTTTTTGACTAAAACACTACTGGAACCCTAAGTAAGGCATCTGTAAAATTTGAATGAAATTGGTTGCGTAGTTCTCGAGTTTTAGGGATTCACACAGACAGACAGACACATTCTCATTTTTATATATAGATATATATATATATATGTGTATACACAAAATGGGCTTCTTTCAGTTTTCATCTACCAAATCCACTCACAAGGCATTGGTTGGCCCGAGGCTATAGTAGAAGACACTTGCCCAAGCTGTGACACAGTAGGACTTTGACTGGCCATGCTGGAGCATGACATTGAAGGGTTTTAGTTGAACAAATCAACTACAGGGTTTGTTTTTTAAGCCTAGTACTTATTCTATTGGTCTCTTTTTGCCAAACCATTAAGTTACGGGGACATAAACACACCAACACCAGTTGTCAAACAGTAATGGGCTTTCAGTTTCTGTCTACCAAATGTACTCACAAGGATTTGGTCGGCCCGAGGCTATAGTAAAAGATACTCGCCCAAGGTGCCATGCAGTGCGACTGAACCTGGAACCATGTGGTTGGGAAGTAAGCTCCTTACTACACAGCCACATATTTATGTGCGCTTGTCTTTGTGTCTGTGCCCCCCTCCCCAAACAAAAACAACAAGTAGAGTTGATTAATTCAACTAAAAGTTGAATTAAGCAGTGCTCCAGCATGGCTGCAGTCTAATGACTGAAACAAGTAGAAGATATATCTTCACATACAGACGCAACATGTGAATATGCTCTATTTGAATAAGTTGGTGGATTTTGCATTTATGAACAAAAGATCACATAATCAAACACAAACCTGTCATATAAAGACAATGGGTTTTTAAATATTATCTCATTTTGCTATGCAGCTGCGCTCTGTAGGGGTAATTTTTGATAACTGAAACAAGTTTTTGATGAGTAACGTCATTGTTTAATGTCCATGCGAGTGTTACTACAGCTAGGTACCCTTTCTGTAGCCAGCTCTCATATTTCAAAGCAACATAGTATTTCTCCTAACCCCATTGCCAGACATGTTTGTTATGGAAGGCAGGAAATGAACATGACATATGATGCCTTTTTCACAATCATTGGATGATGTCAAAACAAGGGGACACACAAACACATGCACATTATCAAGAGGTGCTGGTCTCTGAAGAGGGAACATGTGGAAGGGAACCTAGGAAGACGTGGTATGAAGTGGTGAGGAAGGATCAACAAACATCAGGGCTCACAGAAGGGATAACAAGGGACTGAGACTCCTGGCACTTTGCTGTGCCTGAAAAGACATGTCAAGCTGAGTAAAAACGTAGTTGCCTTGCAAACAGGCTCATCCCCTGCAACCTTCTCCAACTGAACATCCCTAATCATGCAGGTTTGTAGGTGCTGGTGCCATGTAAAAAGGACCTGATCCAGTGCTGTATAAAAGCACAGACTACACTTTGTAAAGTAGGTGGTGTTAGGAAGGACATCCAGCTGTATAAACCAGGTCAAAACAGACATGGAGCCTGAACAGCCCTTCAGCTGGTCAGCTCCTGTCAAACCAACACATGCCAGCATGGAAAACATGTTAAACGATGATGATGATCTATATCTTTATATTTACATATTCCAGGGTGTATATGTTCAAAGAAGTTATGTTTGAAAGTGAGTAAACACTTAGTTCCTGAATAACTGTAGGTGAAACAAAATAGATTTTGTTGGACTAGCAATTATGAACTAAATGTTTACACACACACACACAAAGACAGGCTTCTTTCAGTTTCTATGTACTAAATCCACTCATAAGCCTTTAGTTAGCCTAGAACTATAGCAGAAGACACCTACTCAAGGTGCTAGACAGTGCAACAGAACCAGATACAACATGACTGGGAAGTAAGTTTCTGAACCACACAATCACGCCTGCACCAATCATGATAATTTAAATGGAGATTACTGCTAATCTGTTTCTATGGATAAAAGATTATTGGTTGCTGTTGTTTAGTTTTAGATCAGCGCTAATCAAGAAGGATTACAATCAGAGGAATTCCAGCTGTGACAATCCTGTCTTTTATTCAGATACAATGTGTATGCTACATTAAGCTATCTTAAAACTTTATTTTAAAGACAGCAGAGTGTGATTGGCTATTATTTCTAGCAAATTAGGCCAATACATCATTAAAGTCAAGTTTGGTTGTTGTGCAACTCCAGGTCAATCTTGACTGATTCGAACTATGATGAAAAGCGTTCCTGTCTTTTTAAGGGATCCAAGATCCCGTCAACTCTTTTTTTTTGTTTATGAGAAACACTTGGGATGTTTGGGACCTCAGCTATGATGAGGTAATATATATAGTTTTTGCCAATAAAGAGTATCAATTATCAAAATAAAGACCCCTTTTGGTCACAAACGACCATGTGATTGCACCAGGAAAGTTCCCCCATGAGGCACAATTTTGGGCAAGGTTGTTTATAGAAGACCAGCTGTCGCCTCTCAATGCCACTGCTGTTATCCTGGGGAAAAGCAAAGACTGATACAGCTTGGCACCAGTGATGTCACAACTCATTTCTACAGCTGAGTGGACTGGAGCAACGTGAAATGAAGTGTCTTGCTCAAGAACACAACACAGCACAGTCTAGGAATTGAACTCACTACCTGGTGATTGTGAGCACAACACACTAACCACTGAGCCATGTGCTTTCAGCTGTCAAAATAAAAGTACCTTTAGTGCCATAGCTGTGTTGTGTTTTAAGGGTCATTGCTTTTTGTTTATTTTAGTGCAGGTTAAATAAGGGATGAAGTTTGTACTGTGAATTTTTCTTCAATGTGCAGGAGACGCAAACAAGTTTGTTTACTGGACACTATTCTTATCTTTTACTTGTTTCAGTCATTAGACTGCAGCCATGCTGGGGCATTGCCTTGAACAATTTTTTCTATCAAACGAATCAAACCCCAGTATTCATTTTTTCTAAGCCTGGAATTTATTCTATCATATCTCTTTTGCTGATTTACTAAGTTACAGGGATGGTTGTCAAGTGCTAGTGGGGGACAAACACAGACACACACACACATATATCGACTTCTTTCAGTTTCTGTCTATCAAGTCCCCTTACAAATCTTTGGTTGGCTTGAGGCTATAATAGAAGACACAAGCCCAAGGTACCATGCAGTGGGACTGAACCCAGAGCCATGTGGTTGGGAAGCACACAGCCAACACATTTTGTTTTTAGAGAGCACTTTGTTGAATTGCAAGCATTATAATTGTTATTAACTGACATTTTGAGTACATGCATGATGGTTTTTGCAACGAGTTAGTCTGAGAAGAAAATCATTTTTGGTCTCTCTTTGGTTTGACAGTAAATCTCACTTTGCTTTATTTTGCAATACTGGCTGTCTGATCTGATGTGTTACACTATTCGGTAAAACTCAATCATCATCATTTAACATTTGTTGTCCATGCTGGCATGGGTTGGACAGTTTAACCAAAGCTGGCAAGCTAGAGATATGCACCAGACTCCAGTCTGATTTGGCATGGTTTTTATGGTTGGATGCCCTTTCTAATGCCAACCACTTTACAGAGTGTGCTGAGTGCTTCAACGTGGTACTGCACAGGCTCTTTTACATGGCACCGTATGAGCACTTTTATGTGGTACCATCACAAGTGCTTTACACCACCGGAAGGACTGGTCCTAACACTTCTGTGGAGTAGAGAAGTACAGCAAGGCACCAGGCATCTCCATCCTTTGTTACAATATCTGTTGTTATTCCCCAGATGTACTGCAGTTGAATCCAGTTTTAAGAACTGGATAACTGCAAAGATGAAGATGAGGTTATTTTTGCTGTAGACTGAACAAAAGTGCAGTGCCATGCATGTTTGTCCAGAACAAATTCCGGTTTCCAGTCAGCTTTTTGGATGAAGTCAAAGCACTAATCTAATTCCTCAACAAGCCAGAGAAATTTTTGAGAGAGAGAGAGAGAGAGAGAGAGAGCGAGAGACTGATGTGTTACACTGAGTAGGTCAAATGACTTCATAAAAATTTCCCTATTTAACTTGTGTAGTTAGTGATGCTAGTAAGGAAAATACAGTACAGTAGTACAAAATATTTTTGGTGCTGCTGATGTTAATGGTAATGAGAGTCATCATCAGGTTTAGTAGTAGTAGTAGTAGTAGTAGTAGCTATGATGGTAATGATAACAGTGAAGATAATGTTGAAGAATATTATGTTACAAAAAAAAAAAAAAGAAAAAAGAAACCTTCAGAAAACTTATTTATCTATGTCAGGTTTCAGGTTTTATCATTTTTTAATCTCCTTCAGGTACACATTAATTCAATTCTTACACTATGTACTGGATTTGTAAACATATTTATAAAGACATGGTGCCTTGATGGCTTCAAGCCATTGGCCTGGATATTAAAAAAAAAATGAAAAAAGCAACTTAATACTGAAAAGTGGTGCAAAGTAGAAAAATATTTTATTTTTATAGACAAAATATAATAACCTAGGAAATCCAAAATTAGTTACGTTTCAATTTCAGTGGGTGAGATTTTTTCTTTCTTTTCTTTTTTAGTATTCTAATTTAAAAAGATTTTTTAGTCATTAGACTGGCCATGCTGAGGCACTATGAAGAATTTTTAGTCAATGAATTGACTCCAACAGTTATTTTGTCTTAAGTCTGGTACTTATTCTATTGGTCACTTTTGTTGAACTGCTTTCAGTTTCCATCTACCAAATCCACTCACAAGGCTTTGGTCTGCTTGAGGCTATTATAGAAGACATTTGCCCAGGGTGCCATGCAGTGGGACTGAACCTGGTATCATGGTTGGGAAGCAAGCTTCTTACCACATGGCTATGCCTGCACCTTGTCTTACATATATAAAAAAAAATTTCTGCAAAGTATTTCATGCTTTGTTTTTTTTTTAAAGTGCTGCCCCAACATGGCCACAGATGAATAACAAAACAAAAGATTATTCATCATTTAATGCAAAGTCACTTGCTTGCATATAGTGTATAAATTAAGACTTGAATTACATTTAAATTTAGTCGATAACACTTAAAAGCTTTAACTATTAGATACCAGCTGCAAACAACAAGAAACATTTTAATTTTGTATTTTATTTATTGATGAGTCAGCTGAGTGCAAACAATATATATATCCAGAAATATACATATTAGATAAAATAAATACCAGACTGAAATAGATTTTACAATTAATTTCTGAAAACAAAAAAGAAGTTTATTGGCAAAAGACAAGCAGTATAACAGCAACATCAATTAAGAACAGTATCAACAAACATACATAGTCTTTCAGTTTTCAATCATGTTTGTTAAAGCATTAGCTACTGCTGAATTATGCTGATATATATTTAGACATGGCAAGTATAAGAGCAATAATCAGTAAATATAATACTGAACCCAGCAATAGGTCTTCTAAAAGTGCACACAAAAATATACAAGCATAACTGTGGTTCCATGTTCAATCTACTCTGACACTTTGGACTAAGGTTTCCTGCCATAGTTACAAATTGACCTTGTGAGTGAAACTTAGCAGACAGAAGTTGTGCAGAAGAACATTGTATGCATGTATTTTTTGCCAAAGTATATCAATGAAAGATTTAACCATTGTCATGAAAACTGATGCTTACAATAACTTTTGACATATTTGCTCTGCATCAAGCTACAGACACTTCCTCATAATTGTTGTCATGTTGTCAGAAATCGATAATCAATGATGCTATTGTTCATAAACTAATAAAAAATTTTAAAAAATAAGCCATTGCAGATACTGTTTCCAAATATTCTTTGAGAGTGAACTCCAAATACTAATTAACCCAGCTAAATAAAAAATTTGGCTGGCAGGAAAACATATACTAAGAAAGAAGAAGAACATAAAGAGGGCACCCAATCTCTTCTTAGAGCAGAGAACCAATGAAGTTATCTTATGGTGTAAAGTTAACCAGGGTAGAGGCAGGGCAAGGTTCAACCAATTCTTATTCAACTATATTGAAAGGAAGGTGGCAGGGTTAGAGTTAGCATTAACAGTTACAAATCAGTCTATTAGACTTCACACATCACTAAGTTCATGGAACGAATCGCCAAAGACAAAGTGATTTACTTAAAGAAGAGTTATTTGTTAACAGAACATGGCTTTGGTCAAGGTAGCAGCAACTTGAGCAACTTCTATGGCAAGACAGGTAGAATATTTAAAGGATGCAATAACATGAAAATTACGTATGCACATTTATTTATTATGATCTTGCTTAGGCGTAGTAATATTAATAGCCAATTGTTAGAGCTCAATATACACGTGCTCCAGAGCTAAGCATTTTTGTATATACATCAGTGGGTGTTAGGAATGGAGTAGGTAAATAATTGCTGCATATGTATAATTGTATAAATATGTGTGTGTGTGAGTATGCATATATGTAATGTGTGTATACATGTGCATGGATGTACATATATATATATATTTGTCTTTGTATATGCGTGTGCATTTTCATGCATGTGTTGATGTATGTATGTTGTTATTGTTACTATATGCAACAGATTAGTACATATGCCTAACTTTATATTTCTACAGTCAATTACAGTATATTTAATATAAATTTTGTCTGACACACTCAGTTAAATAGTCATAATCTGAAGAAGGAACCCAAGATTTAACCACTGGATAAAAAACAGTGGCATTGCTCACTCTCAGTAATCCTAGGAGCTTCTTACAACTTGATGTGGTTAGCCAACATGGATTGTAACCAAGAGCTTGAATGCTATCCACCAGGATATTGTATCCTCTTCTATTTAATATATATATAAGGTTAGTAGAGTTAGAGGTTGGAATAACCGTCTAAGGGATAAAAATATCCGTTTTACTCCCAGTATAATTACCTATGTTAACCCTGGACATACATATGCAAGCATATTATGCTCGTAGGATACAGGCAATAACAAAGATAAACATGAGTTTATCAGGAATCAAATTTAAATTAAGCAGAAAATGGAGAAATCTTGATCAACAATTGACTAACAGATTATATTTTTTAATACGAAACTTTATCCCATCTAACAGCCATTTCTGCTTCCAGTGTCCTATGGTGTTGCCATTGAAAATTCTGAGAATAATATTCGTCATATTTTGCAACACATCCAATCTGGAATATGGAGCTTCATTAGAGTGAAGAAAAACACATGTTCCAGATCAGATGTGTTGCAAAATATGACGAATATTATTATTAGAATTTTCAATGGCAACACTGTAGAACATTGGAAGCAGTAACGGCTGTTAAATGGGATAAAGTTTTGTATTAAAAAATTATAATCGATGTTAGTCAATTGTTGCTGATCAAGATTTCTTAATTTTCTGCTTAATTTATATACATATATATTATTTATATATATATATATATATATATATATATATATATATATATATATATGTGTGTGCATTTGCTCAATGTACATTTAAATACATTGATAAATTATATTTCATACTGTGGTATCTGCACACAAGACTGAGTTCATTTATCATACTAAGGACAATTGTTTATCTTATTTTTCATCTTAGCTCTTACCATCTCAGTGCCTTAGCTCTAACATTATTACCTTATAAAGACAATATTCATCACTTTTCATCTCTCCACATCTTTACATTTTTCCTCCACTGACCCCAATTCATTCTTAAAAAAACAAAAAAAAACCTGACCTCTTAAACCACATGCCTTTTCTCTTTACTGTTTGCTTGTTGATAATGAATTTCATCAGTTCCTTAACCAAACCTTGCTTCAACCCACCATTCCACTGTTGTGAGTGTAATAATTTCTGCTTGGTCTATCAAAATTGTTTTTGACAATAGAATTGTAAACAAATAAGTGTACCCAACAACAAAGGAAACTGAACATCTATAACTTTCTATATTTAAGAGACGAGGAATTATTTACATTTGACGGATATTTGTCTTCATCTTGTTTGTTGTTAACACAACTGAATCCCAAATCTTCCTGATTCCATGATAAGTGTCAAAGAATAATGTTTACATTGAAGTAAGGTGACAAGCTGGTAGAATTGTTGGCATGCCAGGCAAAATGCTTAGCAGTATTTTGTCCATCAGAGTTCAAATTCTGCTGAGGTTGACTTTGCCTTTCATACTTACAAGGTTGATAAAATAACTACCAGTTCAGCACTGGGAATGATGTAATCGAAATTGCTGACCTTGTGCCAAAATTTGAAACCATTATCATTATTATTGAGTGGTGAGCTGGCACAATTGTTAGCACGCCCGAGTTCAAATTCTGCTAAGGTCAACTTTGTCTTTCATCCTATCGGGATCAATAGAATAAGTACCAGTTGAACATTGGGAATGATGTAATCAATTTATCTCCTTCCCTAAAATTGTTGGCCTTGTGCCAAAATCTGAAACCAACATTTACACTGAAATAAATCACACTAAGGGTCCTTTCTTAAAGTGTTGCAACTAAAATCCAGTTCTAATCAGTGGATCATAATTTCGCAACATTGCTTTGATTCCTGAGTTGGAAGTGGTATTTCATTTTCATGTTTATTGCTTCAGTTGATAATGCAAGAAGGTAATGGAATTTCATTCTACAGAATTATTTCATTTTCACCACAAATTTCTCAAAGAGTACTGCTAATTGAATTGATCCATAAGGCATGCTGCCTCTTAACTCTGGAAATGTTGAATATAAATTAGATACTGATGCAACAGAACATAGACTGCAGGTAATTAAGCCCTGATATGTTATAGTTTCGGCAGTTCAATTAAACTGTCAGTATGTGAAATATCACAAAGAAATATACTCATAACTATTAATACATATGTATTCTTTCATACTGAATTCCAATATTTGAAATCCAGGTTTGTCCCTGTTAACAGGGGTGACTGGATCTACCTCACTCTTACAGTAACTGCTCTCACATCATCTCACCAGATTTTGATTGTTCTCCCTCCTCAAGCCAACCTTCCCAATCTCTTCCTCCACCTTTTCTCTGGTCGACCTCGCTTTTGCAGTTCATTCACTTTAAACTCAAGCACTCTCCTCAGAACATGATCCTCATCCCTCCTCAACACATGTCCATACCACCACACTCCACTCACCCTTGCCAGCTGTTCCATCAATTCTTCCAACCCCAGCATTCCCATCAAGTCTTCAGCTCTCCTTTTATCAAATAGTTCCACACCACACAAGCTGAATTGAAAGAGAGTAGATCGAGGGAACTAATAGTAGTAATAGAACAAGGAGTGATGCTAATTCTCTGGAAGTCACTTATTCTTAGCTAGCTGGCATGTGACTTCTGCCTTCGTATGCTAACTGCCATGGATTCAATGGTCAGATTTCTTTTCAAGATGCACACAAACTACATTACATAAGTGGCATATAAATAAATTTTGAATTACACATTAATAATCTACTGAAAAAGCTTCTAGATCAACAGAAAACAACACAAGACAGAGTTAAGGAGTAATATTAAAATCTCACATCCAATGAGTAACAATAAAATCAAGTGGTGCAGTAATTTTGTGGTTAAGCATGTTTATAGCTATAAAACTAAAATTAGTAAAAGAATAAAATTTAAGAAATAAAAAAATCGCACCTGAATTCCACCTTTTTCTCTGTTTTTGGTCCAATTACTTTCCCATTCGTACTAAATGCAACCTTAGACATCATTGGTTTTGTTTAGGTCAAAAGAAGAGAAAATGTGACCTGAAAAATAAGAAATGTTATAAAATTACACACACACACACACACACATACATATATATATATATATCATACATACATAATTCAGCATCATAATCAACACCTGTGCAATAAAATCATTTGGTTCATTGGAATATTTCATTAAATGACAATTGTGAAGTTTATATATACAAGTACCATAAATAATATTACTGCTGATATTATCTGTTTCCACTGTCAGTTTAGGAATTGAGACAGTCTTTGAACACCTTAAACTTGCAGTGTCCTACAGTGGCCTCTCTGTATCACTGATAACCACTACAAAAGAAGCCACAAGCTCAGTTAAATCATCAACACTTTAGACATGAAAATTGATAACGTTTTCTGCTTATGAATGAAGACAGTTGCATCAAGAGAACATATGGAAGAGTTAGACCCGGGAAGACACGAGACAAAGTTGTGAGAAAGGATCTTCAGATGTTGGGCCACACAGAGGGGATGACAGGGAACTGAGACTCCTGGCAGTTAGCTGTGCGTGAGAAGACATGTCAGACTAAAAGTGTTGAACATAAAGTAAAAGGGTTGAAACCAGATGCACAGAAATGAAGAGTTGCTGAGCCCCGAAACACTACACATCTACTGCTGCAATACTAGATGGTCATACCGATCTCCAAAACTCACTACCATTTACAAAATGGACTTGTTGCAACACACAGCGAGAGAAATAACAGACAGGAATTGAAAGCTGTGTCACAAAAGAACATAAAAATACAAAAATCATTATAGTAGGTTGTTAGTAAGAGCGTCAAAGAATCACCATCTCAGGAGACTAACCAAATTATATCTGGTTCATATGCTGAAGTAATGACCATGGGATTGCACCTAGAAAGTTACCCTCTGAGGCACACAAGTCCGGGCAAGGTTTTTTTATGGAAGACCAGCAGTCACCCATGCATACCAGCCTCTCCTTTCCGCACCACTGATGTTATCTAAAGGAAAGACAAAGGCTGTTACAGTTTGGTACCAGTGATATTGCACTCATTTCTACAGCTGAATGAACTCTAGCAATGTAAAATAAAGTGTCTTATTCAAGAAAACAAAACACAGCCCGATCTGGAAATCGAACTTACTACCTTATGATTGAGAGCCCAATGCTCTAACCACTGAGCCATCTATTGGCTACTCAGACGATTCATAAGATGTAGTGGCCCACACTGATAGTCATTGTATTGCTATGTTTTTATAGGCAGCAGCAACATTAATTATATTTGTTTTGCACAATAGGTTGTAATTTGAAACCCTGCAACTGTTACTACATTGTATAGACAAATTAATTCTTTGTGTCAGCTTCATTAAAAATAGATGCCTCCTGTACAACTGTCGCTGAATAGTTGACATTAATAGACATACCTAGTTAAACAAAAATAATATAAATAAACATAAAAGATGTAAAACTTTTAAAATTTCCAGATCAATTCAACTTGTGCTAATTGAGGAAAGGATATTTTTTGCATGAGCTCTTTAATAACATAAGTAGAATGAACACCAGTACCACAGATATGGGTAAATATGAAGTCATACTTTAACAACTATAATTCTGGTACTTTATTTTCTTAAGAACTAGGAAAATAAAATAGTTTAAGAACAAAAAACAATACAATCATGTGCAAGCCAATTGCACATAAAATCTGACATCCATAAAAGTAGATAACAGGCCCTCTCATATTCTTAAGACAACAGTATAACTAAAACTAACTCAGTATATGATCGATACCTATTGTACAAACTTATGAAAGACAAAAGATAATGCATTCTATTATAATCTTATATCTAAGATATATTATATGAATATCAAATTAATCACAATATAACATGTCTTTTGCAAACCTGTAGGAAGATTGAGGGCAAAGTTGACTACAGTGGGATCTGAATTTAGAATGTAAAGGTTTGCAAGTAAATATTGCTAAGCAGTTTGTAATGATTCTACCAATGCCAGGACCATTTCAGTCTAAATGTAGAGGATTGAACTTGTACATTGTAAAGTTTCTGTGAAATCCATTATCTTTAAATACTGGCGTACTAATTGAAACCATCATAATTACAGAAACCGCAATTTCAATATTTTTCATCTTTTACTTGTTTCAGTCACTAGACTGGGGCTATACAGGGGTACCACCTTTAGGTCAAATAAATCTACCTTGTATTTCATCATCATTTAATGTCTGTTGCCCATGCTGGTTTGAGTTGAACAGGGCTAGTACGTTGGAAAGCTGCACCAGACTCCAGTCTGATTTGGCATAGTTTTTTTACAGCTGGATGCCCTTTTTAACGCCAACCACTCAGAGTGTAAACGGTGCTTTTATGTGCTACTGGTATGGGTGCCAGTTGTGTGATACCAGGGTGCTTTTATGTGCCACTGACATTGGTGCCAATTTGTATGACATCAGTATCTGCCGTGACTGTGAGTTTGTTCGGCTTGACGGGTCTTCTCAATACGTCAGTGAGGCCCAATGTTCAAAAGGAACTCAGCCACTTTATCTCTGTGAGGCCCAACGCTTGAAAAGAACTCAGCCACTTTGCCTTTGTGAGGCCCAATGCTTGGAAGGTATTCTTTACATGCCACCAGCACGGGGTTTTCTTAAATCTGGCAAATATTCTATCAGTCTCTTTTGCAGAAATGCTAAGTTACAGGGTTGTGAACAAGAGAGTTTTGCTGAAAATCTCATTGGCAGCCTTGCAAAAACCTACTGTTTCCACATCTCACATCTGGGACAGCGTTGCTGCTATTCATACAAACATCCAAAGAAAGATCACTTGTCTGGCATGAAGTTTCTTACCAATACATTCCAGCCTCTGACCAAAGGACGCACTGTCTCCTCTCTCAGTATTTTCTGCTCCTACAATAGTGGGTTTTGCTACTTTGAGCTGGTTGGTGCTGTGCCAGTCCCGACTTCTTTCTTCTCTCCACTTCACAATAACCAACACCTAGTCCTTTCCTCTTGAGAGCATCAGTCTTCTGGAATTCCCTATTCACACATTTGTTCATGCAGGTTTTGACTTGTAAACTACTTTTCAAGAATATTAACTATATTGATCTTAACAATCCTGGCAGCTGTGTGATGGCTATAGACACAGTCTGTTGTTCCAGAGTAATTGCCACCTATCCACTCCCAAAAGTGTGGCAAATATTCATACTTGTTTATAAATAAAATTCTGTCAAGTTTCTGTACAATAACTAAAAGATTAAAACTGGCATAAAAAAACCAAACAAAACTAAGAAAAAAAAAACAGAGAGAGAGAGAGAGGATACTGTTTAAAATAAGCTGAGTTATGTAAAAATGTTCAATTTCAATATAATTTCAGTCATAATATTCCTCATTGAGTCTGAAAATATAACCATTATTCAACAATTTTTCTATTCAACATTTATTATAAAATGATACAATGTACCAACAGTACATTGCTGCATTCACATGCCAAAATCAGACACAATGGAATTACTGTCTAAGTAAATTTTAAGGAATATATGCTATGAAATGGAGGTGCTGGAAGTGTGGGGGTGGGGGTAAAGAAAAAAAATCAAAACTTCAGAGGGTGACACTCCCTTCGGTCATGACTGACCATGGGATTGAACCTAGAAAGTTCCCCTCCGAGGTACAAGTCTGGGAAAGGTTGTTTTATAGAAGACCAGCAGTCTCCCATGCATACCAGCCTCTCTTCATGCCACCGGTGTTATCCAAGGGAACGGCAAAGGTCGATACAACTTGGCATCAGTGACATAGCAGTTCATTTCTATAGCTGAGTGAACTGGAGCAATGTGAAATAAAGTGTCTTGCTCAAGAACACAACACAGCCCAGTCTGGGAATTGAACTCACAACCTCACAATTGTAAACCTGATGTTGTAAACACAGAGTCATTCCCCTTCGCAACTTCAGAACACACAAGCATATTCACCATGAATGTACAGAAAAAGCCTAAGAGATCCATGGTCTTTTGCAGATTTATCTTTTTTGTCTGCATATCTTTAGATGAAGACATGTAGACATGGATATGGCTGTGTGGTAAGAAGCTTGCTTCCCAACCACATGGTTTTGGGTCCAGTCTCACTGCATGGCACCTTGTGCAAGTGCATTCTATAGCCTCAGGCGAATCAAAGCCTTGAGTGGATTTGATAGATAGTAACTGAAAGAAAACTGTGTGCGTATATATATATATTTGAAACGCCGGTGTTAAAACGGGGGTAGCTGATGAAGGAAAATGTTCTCTATGTGGCTTGTGTGTTTTCTGTACTCTGGTTATTATTATTTCTTGTCTACGATTTGTTTGCAATGTCCTGTACCCAGATATGCACCTATATATACAGGTAGACGTAGGTATGCACACACCTGTACGTATATATTCATATACTCATTATTTGTTTGTTTCTTTATTTATTTATACAGAGAGAGAGAGAGAGAGAGAGAGAGAGAGAGAGAGAGAGAAAGAGAGAGAGAGAGAGAGAAAGAGAGAGAGAGAGAGAGAGAGAGAGAGAGAGAAGATAGAGAGAAAGATAGAGAGATAGAGAGAAAGATAGAGAGAGAGAGAAAGAGAGAAAAAGAGAGAGATAGAGAAAGAGAGAGAGAGAGAGAAGGAGAGAGAGACATACACAAGTAATTTATTGTATAATCTGAGACTCATGCGAATTTTTTGTCTTGAAGTACGAGTGGAAATCCGCAGTATGAGCACACAAATCATCCCACCTTTAAGCTAATTCAGTTAAAACCAGTTTACATATCTCTTTTGCATTCCCTTTTTTACAATTGTCATTTTATTTGTAACTACACTTTTTCTGTTTTAAAACCCATAAAAAAATTATTTTTGAGGGATGGAACGGATTGATTAATTATATTTTAGTTAATTGCAATGGGGAAAATTGATTTGTAAAATGAGTAAATTGTAAGATGAGCTCAGTCATGGAATGAATTGAACTCATTCTGCAAAGTATCACTAGGCCTCACCGAGGCGATGACTTCCGACCAAGACCTTTGGAAATATGCTGTGCGTGAGAAGACCCGGCAAGCCAAGTGAGACCATAATCCGAGGCCTTTGCCAGGGGTGTAGCCAGCCCACTTATGCGTACCTTTCTTTCATTGGATACTAAACTGTGGTTGTGAAGACCTGTTGAGGCAAGTGAAATTGAAATTGAACCAAATTCGACGACTGGCACCCATGCCAACCTCTCTTTCATTGGACACTAAACTCCGCTTGCGAAGACCTGTTGGGGCAAGTGAAATCGAAATCGTGATGGCACCTGTACCAGTGGAGCGTCTGAGAGTGATCGTTGCCAGAGCAGCTGTCTGCCATTGACACGTAAATAGTACCATTTGAGCGTGATTGTTACCAGTATCGCCTTCCTGGCACTTGTGCTGGTGGCACATGAAAAGACATTCGAGCGAGGTCATTGCCAGTGCCGCTGGACTGGCTCCTTTGCAGGCGGCACATAAAATGCACCATTTTGAGCATGGCTGTTGCCAGTACCGCCTGACTGGCCTTCGTGCCAGTGGCATGTAAAAGCACCCACTACACTCTTGGAGTGGTTGGCGTTAGGAAGGGCATCCAGCTGTAGAAACTCTGCCAGATCAGATTGGAGCCTGGTGCAGTCATCTGGTTTGCCAGTTCTCAGTCAAACCATCCAACCCATGCCAGCATGGAAAGCGGACATTAAGTGATGATGATATGTAAAACTTACTGTTAATAAAAGCTAGGATGCATTGCATTCCATTAATTAATGAAATAACATAGTAAATACACAAACGAAATGTAAACAATGTATAACATATATTGAGTGCACAAATGGACAGAAGACAGACATAGAAGGTCCCTAATTCTTCATCAGTTAGCAACCAGATGATATTTAGTCTAGCACCATTATATGTATATATATATATATATATATATATATATATATGTGTGTGTATATCTATGTTTGTCTCCCATCATTGACTGACAACTGACACTGGTGTGTTTATGTCGCCATAACCTAGCGGTTCGGCAAAAAGAGACCGATAGAATAAGTACTAGGCTTACAAAGAATAAGTCCTGGGGTCGATTTTTTTGACTAAAAAACCCTTTAAGGTGGTGCTCCAGCACGGCCACAGTCTAATGACTGAAACAAGTAACAGATATAAGTTTACTGTTCAAGTATGAACTTTTTTTTCTTCCTTTGTTACAACGGGAAATTCTGTAGAGCATATTGCGAATCTCATCCATAAGAACCAATCACTTTCTTGAAAACTTAACCTCATTATTCTTGCCATGTCGACACAGGTGTGGCTGCATGGTAAGGAGCTCGCCTCCCTGCCACATGGTTCTGGGCTCCATCTCATAGCATAGCACCTGAGGCAAGTGTCTTCTACTCTACCATTGGGCTGGCCAAAGTCTTCTGAGTGAATTTGGTAGAAAGAAACCAAGAAGCCTGTCATTTTTATGTGAGTGTGTGTGTGCATGTGTGGGGATGAGTGCGTGTGTGTGTGTGAGTTAGTGCATGTGTGAATAAATAAACTTCTCATTTGACAGGAGAATCTAAATATTAAAGAATTAAAGATCTAATAGTGTTTGCTAAAGCATATGGACCCCCGGGAGGGAACCCCTGCTTTGTAGGGACATTGGAACCACTAGAAATAGTAGCAAAATTTCTTACGTCATGGGTTGCATGTAGAAATGACTGTGACTAGAATATCTTTGTTTATAGATCTGCCTACTAGCGTTACTAGAGTGTGTGCCACCAGGAGTAGCCCTTCCATTTGCTGCCCCCGGACCCCACAAGAAACATTGCCTACAGCAGCTACAAAAGTGCTGCCCCTACCTATGCTAGTGGATCTGCTCATCATAACCCAACTGGCATGTGTTATACTTGCTTCACTGTTGTGCATTTATTGATATTAAAAAAAAGTCTAACCAACAAAAAAAACCCTACCTAGCAGTAAGAATGACTGCTCCAGCATTCCCAATGATATGTAAATGTGTATATTTGTACACAATACATGACTGCGAATGAAGAATGGTTTATAATGATGATAGAGAATAAAATAAGAACTTTTTCAATATCACAAATTATCAAGTTACACATGGAAATGCATTAATTGAAGAATTAAAAAAAAAACAAAAAAAAAGCTAAATGACAGAATTAATTCCTAACAGCTTTTACTAAATAAGACATAACCAACATTTCTATTTTTACATATGTTTAAAGCCATTGACAGTTATAGCAGACTTAAGTCTTATCAGATATTACCCAACTTATAAATATAGATGCCTTGTCTCATTAGATATTGAAGCTACCAGATGTTTGGAAACAGCTTGCTGGTGCAATTTCAGTCATTCAAAAACCCCTGCATACTGGATGCCAGATTTCGTAGAGGGGTCACTGGGAAAGAATGTGCACCATTTTGGGGCCTTCCTCTTGACAGCTCTACAGCACACCCAACCACTCAATTGTTCAGATCCAGCCTCTCACACCTGCCCAGTTTCGTGTCCAATGAAGGAAGGTACGCATAAGTAGGGGGGCTGGCTACACCCCTGGTAGAGGCCTTGGATTTAGGTCTCACTTGGCTTGCCGTATATATATATATATATATATATATATATGTACAAGAGGGTACTGAAAAGTTCCTGGCTTTAAGGGTATCACAAAAGGTCCAGTTGACGGTCAAATCTTCCAAGTTCTTTTACAAGGCTTAGAAAAACCTGAAAGACTGCTGCAATAAGTGTGTGAATCTGAGAGGGGAATATGTTGAATAAAATCATAATTCTCTGCTGTTATATGGTGGTCTCTAAGGAAGTTAGGCATAGAGAGGAATGGCTTGTTAGATCTGTACAAGCCATGTACAGTGATGCTGTCAATAAGGTGAGAGTCAGCCATGAATACAGTGATGAATTTAGTGTACAGGCAGGGGTTCACCAGGGCTGAGTTTTCAACCCATTCTTTTTCATTATAGTCCTCCAGGCCATAACAGAGGAATTTAAAACTGGGTGCTTGTGGGAACTGCTATATGCTGATGACTTATTGCAGAATCTTTAGCAGAATTGGAGAAGAAGTTCCTAGCATGGAAACAAAACCTGGAATCAAAAGGCCTTAAAGTTAACCTAGCTAAGACAAAAGTGGTTGTTAGTGAGAAAGAAGATAAAACTTTCTTTCCGTCAGGTAAATGGCCCTACTCCATATGTAGGAAAAGAGTTGGAGGAAATTCCATTTGCTGCACCCAGTGTAAACTATGGACACATAAGAGATGCAGTGGTATCACAGGTAGATTAACAGACAAAGTAGTCTTTATATATGGCAGATGTGCAAGAACAAAAAGCACGAAGAGCACATGGAAATTAGATTCTCTCAAATGCCCAAGTGGCTCTCTTGAGATTGTAGATAGTTTGTTACCTAGGTGACCAAATTAGCAATGGTGGCGGATGCTCTGAAAGTATTGTTTCTAGAATGAGAACTGGGTGGTGGAAGTTCAGAGAACTATTACCTCTGTTGGCAACAAAAGGACTCTCTCAAAGTGAAAGATAGACTATATGATGCTTGTGTATGAACGGCTATTCTCCATGGTAGTGAGACATGGGCTCTGAATGGAGAAGACATATGTAGACTGGATAGAAACAAAGGTAGTACGCTCCGTTGGATGTGCAACATCAGTGCACATGTACGACAAAGTGCAAATGTAGAGAGAGAAAAGTTGGGCATAAGAGGAATCAAATGTAACATGCAAGAGAGAAGACTGCATTGGTTTGGACATGTAATGTGTGAGAATGAAGACAGCTGTATAAAGAAGTGCCAATCACTGAAAGTGGATGGGGCCTGTAGAAGAGGGAGACCCAGGAAGACATGGGATGAAGTGGTAAGGACTGATCTCAGGACATTGGGTCTCACAGAGGAAATGACAATGGACTGAGATGTCTGGTGATATGAGGTTTCTGAGAAGACCCACCCATATCAGTGAAACAGTTCTACAAGCCATCCACACTTAAGAAAAGTTCTCACACACTCTACCACAACAAACCAAACTATGTCTACATCTCTTTCTCTTCCTCGCATTCTCACCTCATGCACTATGCTTACCTCCCACTCCTCAATCCTGTCCTCTTGGTTTTGTCTCACTGTATATCATTGCTATCCACTTGCACCCCCTGACCTGTGTGTTCCACCCACATGTAACAAGAGAACTTCTCAGATACCCCACTACAACAAACAATATCTCAACATCTCTTCCTCACATTTCCTCCTTCATACACTCTCACTCTACAGTCCTGTCCTCACGACCCTGTTTCTCTGTATCATTGCTATAAAGCAGTCTATATATACCCAAGTTTTTATGACTCACTTCCCCAAACTCTAATCCTGCACCTTTTGCAATATCCAGCCACATATATTATGACCTTTGAACCTCAAGGATATGCCCTGGCATGTGTCACCATCTATCTCTCTCTCTTCCTTTACTCAACCATCTAATATTTTGATCCCCATCCATTGTGAGTATGCCCGGCCCTTTGCTACCATCTATATTCTGCTGTCACCCACTTTCTGTCTCTCCTTCTATTGCACTTCCCCCAGGTTGACTAACCATGTATCTCCTTGCAGCAGCACACGTATTTCTGGCCTCATTCTTGATCTCTCTCTCTCTCTCTGGCCAGGTAACATTGTACCTCCTGTACAGCAAGATACCTGTTTCTGTGTGTCTGTCTCACTATAGCCTTTCATCATCTGACACAAGATCACCTCCTTCAATGCCCTCTCTCCTCACAAATGATTTTTGTCTTGCAAGTACTTGGTGACCCTGTCAGTGCAAGTGCCAAGTTAAAAGCACCCAGTCCACACTGTAAAATGGTTGGCATTTGGAAAGGCATCCAGCTATAAATACCTTGCCAAAACTGACCTCACCTGTGCTTGTGCCATGTAAAAAGCACTGAGTCTACTCTGCTGAGTGGTTGGTGTTGGGAAAGGCATCCAGCTGTAAAAATCTTGCCAAACAGTTACAGATGTCTGATGCAAGCTTCTGCCTGGCTGCCATCTGGCAAACCGTCCCACCCATCCCAGCATGGAAGGCAGATGTTAAACGATAGTAGTCAATCCTCCTGTATTATTTTATCCAAAGCCAGGAACTTTTCAACACCCCCTCGTGTGTATGTGTGTATATATATATACGCACACACACATACACACACATGTATACAAGGGGGTGCTGGAAAGTTCTCAACTTTAAGGGTATCATCAAAGGCCCAGTTGGAGGCCCAACCTTCCAAGTTCTTTTACGGGGCTTAGAAAAACTGAAGAGCCACTGCAGTAAGTGAGTGAATCTGAGAGGGGAATAAGTTGAATAAAATCATAACTGATCCTCTTGTATTTTCTTTTACCCAAAGACAGGAACTTTTCAGCCCCACCTCATAATTCAAACAATGTGAATAGAAAAACTTTACATTTGACAGAATTATGTGAAATCTAAAGGGTTAAAAAAAAGTGAGAATTTTGTTCAAGTGTTTTCAAGGGGTTTAACAAACACTATTAGACCATTAAGAAGGGTCTAAACTAGTGGTTCTCAACTGGGGTCCATAAAAGATTTTTGGAGGCCTACGCAAAAGAGTAAATTGGGGATCCACAATATTTTCAGGGCCAGAAAAAAATCAGCTTTAGATGTATGTATTGGTATGTATTGCAAGAAACAGCTGGGTTTCTTTCTCTAATGTCTTACATAGTTCAACCTACACAAGGGAATGTGTGAAAAACAAAATAGGAATTTTGAAAGTTTCTATAAAACTACTTTTTAAACATCAAATGACTATGAGGTCCCACCACAAAATAGTAATCAAAGGGGTCCACAGATAATAAAAATGTTGAGAGTCCCTGCTTTAGATGGTTCCTTTCTCTAAAATTTTACATAGTTCAACCTACACAAGTTAATGTCTACTAAAATAAATAGGAATTTTGGAAGAAGTTTCTATAAAACTAGTTTTTAAACACTGAATGGGGGTCCACCAGAATAAAATAGTAATCAAAGGGGTTTATGGATGAAAAATGGTTGAGAACCCCTGATCTAAACTATTGTGTTTGTAGGTGGGTGATTAAGTGAAATGTATGACTCAAAGCTAAAATGCAAACTTGACAAAAACTTATCTCTACAAGTCTTAATCCTCACAGAAGAATTAATGAGGCAAATAAATGGAAAATATTTCTGCTGAAAATAAAGAGATTTTTTATTAACTAATTTATATAAATATGATAAAAAGTGTGAAAGCAATTATAATATGATGGCTGTTTAGAGGCTCAAAATAACATTGCTCAATATGGACATGAATTCAAGCAGTGATAACAGATATAATTTCTCTATTAAAAATAATGTATTCCTTATTTTTTAAAAGTTTTCACAGAAATTCCTTTTAAAAGATAAGAGTGTCATATCAAATTTCATATATCTAAATGGATTCAGAAAGTCTCTATATGTTCATATGAAATAAACATGCTAATTATATACATACATATATATATTAAATATTAAAGCTGATGGCTTCTTTTGATCAGATAGAAAGCAAACTGGACAAGAAGAGTGAACAATTGAAAGGCAAAAATGACACAGGGAAAGTTTCTATGATGGTACAGCTACTTAAACTCTCATAAAACCAATTTAGTCTTGTACTGTTTTGGGTATACAAAGCTTCAACATAAGAAATCGTTTTTTTATGTTGCAGAAGTAAGTTTTTGTTTAGAAATCAAATGATATTTGTGACACTTAGCCAATCCCTTTAGTTACTGGTTCTGACCCATTTTTTCTCTCTATGGACCCCATTGATTTCTATTTTACTCAACTAGACATCCATAGACATTCAACGTATATATTCTTTTACTTGTTTGTCATTTGACTGTGCCCATGCTGGAGCACTGCCTTTAGTCGAACAAATCGACCCCAGGACTTATTCTTTGTAAGCCTAGTACTTATCCTATCGGTCTCTTTTGCTGAACCACTAAATTACAGGGATGTAAAGACACCAACATTGGTTGTCAAGTGGTGCAGTGGAGACAAACACACACACACAAGTATATGAGCTTTTTCAGTTTCTGTTTATCAAATCCCTCACAAGGTTTTGGTCAGCCTGAGGATATAGTAGAAGACACTTGCCCAAGGTACAACACAGTGGGACTGAACCCGGAACCATGTGGTTGGGAAACAAGTTTCTTACCACACAGACACACCTGCACCTATAAGAAAAAAACATCCTTCAGCATTTTTATTTTTTTGGTTGTTTTAGACATTTGACTGTGGCCATGCTGGACCACTGCCTTAAAGGGTTTCAGTCGAGGAAATTGACCTCAAGACTTATTCCTTGTAAGCCTAATACTTATTCTATTGGTCTCTTTTGCTGAACACACCAGCATCAGTACAAACAGCAAGGGTACAAACACGGACACACACACACACATAACAGGCTTGTTTCAGTTTCCATCTACAGATTCTACTCACAAGACTTCGGTCAGCCTGAGGCTATAGCAGAAGACACTTTCCCAAGGTATCACGCAGTGGGACTGAGTCCAGAACAATATGTTTGAGAAGCAAACTTCTTACTGCACAGCCATGCCTGCACCTCTTTTATAATTAAATATCATTAGAAATTGTATTAAAAAAATTAATTAAATATCATTAGAAATTGTATTAAAAAAATTAAAATATTTCAGTGTAATAAACTGCACATGAATTTTAACAGCAAAATCATGTGGACCCACAAGGATCATGTGGACCCCAGTTGAGAATCCCTGCTCTTAGCCAGGGTTGATAAAGGGTATACATATGTATATTTTATCTTTAATCTATTTCAGTTGTTAGACTATGGCCATGCTGGGGCACCACCTTGAAGAAATCCAGTTGAATGAATTGATCCTAGTACCTTTTAAAAATTTTTTTGAAAACCTGGTACATTTTCTTTTGGTCTGTTTCGCTGAACTGTTAGATTATGGGGATGTGAACAGCCAATACCAGTTGTCAAGTGGTGGGTGGGGACACAGACACAAAGATACACATATTTGCAGTACGCTTCTTTCGGTTTCTGTCTACCAAATCCACTCACTAGGCTATGGTCAGCTTAGGGCTATGATAGAAGAGGTACCATGCAGTGGGACTGAACCTGGAACCATGTGGTTGGGAAGCAAACTTCTTATAACACAGTCATGAGAGAGAGAGAGAAAGAGAGAGAGAAAGAGAAAGAGAGAGAGAAAGAGAGAGAGAGAAAGAGAGAGTGAGTGAACTGGGTTAAAAATTTTACAGTATCCAAATTTGTGTTCTCCAAACCTAGATACAAGCAACATTGATATTGCTGGAATGAATGAAAATGACTTAAAATGAAAATTGAGTCTGCACTCATCAAGGACACATGTTTATGGATGTCTGGGGTCATAAGAATGAGTAAAGGGACTAGGATAGATGTTCATCTTTCATTGCTTGCACAGGTCAGACAGAATTTGTTGAGGCAGATTTTGTATGGCTTCCCATTGCCAAACCTCACTTGTTTTCAAGTAAGGTAATAGTTAACCATGGCCAGAAATGGTACCATAAAAATATGGTATTTATTTACAACAACCGTGTGATGTCAAGATAAGGGGGCATACTAACACACGCAATAGGCATCTTTCAGTTTCTAAAGCAGAAGAAACCTGCCCAAGATGGCATGCAGAGGAACTACACCTGAAACCATGTGGTTGGGAAGCAAGCTTTATAACTATACAACCATGTCAGCACTATTTACTTAACTCCACTTCAAAAAAAAAAACAAAAAAAAAACAATGTTAGTAAAATACACTATAGCAAGACTAATTTTCCAAAATGGGAAGATACAAATAATTTTCTTTAGATATTAGTATTTTTCTGAAAGAAAATAATAAGGAGCAGGAACTCTGTATCTCAATTAATGGTGCTGCTAAGTAAGCAAAACAGATTTGTATGTCACATGTGCATGGTGAAACCAGCAGTACAAATGTCTAAAGAGGTGAACAAACATTCTGAACCATTAAGGTTTAAAAGTAGATAGAGTGGACTGGCCTTGTAACATACATGAATTTATTATTAATGAAGATAGATCTTGTGATAATGTTCTTTAATTGTACAACTTAAGAAAAAGTTCCCTCCAAGCTGGCATGGAAATTATCTCACATTTTATGAAATAGGTCCTTTTTTTAAAAAAATAGATTAAGAAGGGAAAAGAGAAGTGCCCATGACTTTTTTTCCAGGTCTTATAAGAGGGGAGTGGTGTGGGAAGAGTCACCCCGAGACCAGAGATCGGTGCTTGAATACATGCAGCAATGGGTGGCAAGTTGACATTAGAAAAAATAGTGAGAAATAAACTAATAAAAGCAGAAAGAAAAGCTGAAGCAACAAAGCTTGGGACACAAGCTGAATGAAAGCATGTGAGCTACAGAATATTAGAAGTTGTTGGTTAATGAATGCAAGACCAATTATGAGTGAAAGTTACATGTGGAGTAAGAACCGACTGTGGTATGCTATAGCCAATAAAAAGTAACCAGAAGATATGTAGTTGGTTAATGACTTAGAATAGGTTAGGTTGAACCCTAAAAACATACAACTATGCATGAAGTTTAGTCATCATAGTAGCTTTTGCAGCCACTTTTCTATGATGATAATTAAAAATAACATTAGCTATTCAAGAATTACAGATATAAATAAGACGAGAAAAGGCCATATGGCAATCATACCTAATTTGAGCTTCTCAAAAAATGCGTTGAAGCTTATGTCTCACACAAAAACTGCTGTTTTTTGCATGACAGAACAATTCATTAAGAAACTATTTTTAGAAAAGTGTAAAAACACATTATGTGCTAATGCTCTCAATATAATGTACATAATACAATAGAGCTGCAAAAAAAAAATAATAACATTTTAGTTATTGTTGTTGTAAGCACATTAAAAGCAGAGGCAGCCAACCTGCATATTAAAAAAAATCAAAATTTAAAGATAAAAACCAAATGCTTGCAACTCTAAAGGACTTTCTTAGCTTCAATTCTCGTCAGGATAAAGAGAAACTTGAGACATTCTTAAAAGTAAAGTTTATGAGAAGAGCTTAAACTTCATGTGAAAGTACTGATATTTCATGCTGATCACAACACATGGTTCTACCTAAAATGTAGAGATCACCTCTAACTTTACTATTAACTTTCTGGAGTGTTTTAGTAATTGAATATATAAAATACTTGTTTCAATGATACAGTGCAAGTATCAAAATTTTTATGAACATTGCAGAAAAGAGTTAAATTATTGAAATCACAGTTGTCTTAATAAAAAAAAAAAATGCAAATAAAACATGACATTGAAACCATTGGTTTCCTTTGCCTGGATATAAGTGCGCTATATTTTGAGAGGACAGATAGAAATGGTACTTCGTAATGTTTTATGTCTTTCAAATTCATAGATACACTCCACTAAGAATGATAGAACTTCGATTATGATCGAATCTAAGCTGCGAAAACGAAACAATTTTACATCTCTAACTTTATAAATGTAATTTGAGAGTAATTTAGAAACTGACGAGTATTTTTTTTTCTTTTTCCAAAGAAAACATTACATCGTTATACGGAGGAGACTGGGGACCTAGGTGACAAAAATAAAAATCTTTAAATTGACCAGTGAATAGTAATAGCATTTAAAAACGAGAAAACAACGGATCAAGAGGCGAAATGAAAAATTATTTCTAACATTGGCCTAAGACCTCACAGTTTGCGGGAGGAAATAGTTGGTAACCGAAGTGTAACCCAGCAAGATCTCAGCTAAAGAAAGTACTCAAGGCATTTTGAGTACTTTGAGTGGTATTTTACACCATTCTACCAATCCACCGCCCTTAATAATGGCAACTGGATCTAAGAACTGAAGTTCAATCAGATTTTTAAAAGTTATGAAATTATATTCCCGATACTTAACCGATATCGGTGGCGTTGAAAGAAATCGGCAACCGTCATTTTCGATAGAAACCCTTTTGTGCGTAACTTTACTCTGAAATTCTCATAACAAATTTCCACGGTTAGGTGATCACAAGTAATATGCAAAAATTATAAATGTTGAGAGAAGGTGATCTCTCTTCTGGGCAGACGGACTTCCATTTAATGAATTTTTGTCTTTGTCAATTCAGATTAGAATTTTCGTCCACTAAAAGCGTCCTACATGAGATTACAATCTGAAACCATACCCATTTCGCAAAGCTTATTGAATAAATTTTAAATTCAAAAAACAAAAATGTAGACACAAATATAAAGAAATTACAAGAATAAAAATGTGTAGCATATAAAATAATATCTTTTATATAAAACAAATATGTATTAGAAAAAATAAAGACTGAACGAAGTTGTAGTAGTATAATTATTATTCGATATAAGGTGCAAAAGAAATGGACTACAACATACAGTTTAAAGAAGAAGAAAAAAAAGACACCAGTGCATACGTATGATCTGAAATCAAAGAAAAGTTACAGATTGCGAATTAGAAATAATGATTTCAAAGTTTTTTGCGAGAACTAAGATAAAGGTAGGAATTATTGCGCATCTATCAAGCCGAACATTATCACTGTACGAGGGGGGAGCAACGAGGTAAGTTAAAAAGAGTTTACCTATTAGATATTATGAAGATCGTGTGTTACCAACTTACTCGAGGAGAAAAAAAAAAGGTGGGGGTGATAAAACAACAGTCGGAAATTATTTATAAAGTAATTATTTGATAAAACAAAATAGTATGATAAATACCTGATTTACATAATAACTTTTAGCATTAAGAGTTAAGCTATCAGCGAAAGAATAGCAAGTAATTTCCCCACCTCTTCAACTTACACCCGTGTTGTTTCGACTGGAACCTCACTAAACCAGGGTGAAAAATGTGTCGAGACTGTGGTATGGGGATGCTGGGATTGATACGAGAACTTTTCCAATTAAAAAAACAAAAACAAACAAAAAACCGTTTATGACATCCAACTTAATCGCTGTTCAAATGTAAGAAAACAAAAAGCAGGGTAAAAAAAATCTAATTCTACAGCAAAAACTCAAAAGTGACAGGATCATATTAGCATTATAGAATTTAATTTCAAAATCTAAACTTAGTAAACTATATAAAGCAATGTGTATTTTGGATTTATGAGCGAGTGCGTGTGTGGACGATGGAAATAAGTTGCCGTACTACCAAGCGATTCACTTGCCCTACAAACGACCAGAATTAGGGGAAAGGGGACTGTTTAAGATAAGAACACCCAAATAATCGGAACAACAGATTATTTCCGAAGTTATTTCAGAAAGTATATTTAGTTCAAAACTAAAAGAAACGGGCAAGAGAAATAGAAAGAAAGAAAGAAAGAAACTTTGGGTATTTTAAAAGAAGTTTGTTTTCAAGAATTTTATTTTCATTATTGTTAAGACATTTCAAAGATAGTGATAATTTCAAGAAAATACGAGTAAACATTTATTTTTTTAGCAAAGGGAATAATATGTAGGTGCGGTACTTCTAAAACAGAATGGTTCGAAATTATGAACGACTGTAGCAATGATGAGGGAATAAGCATCCATGCGGTCGACTGACCTGGTAGAAATAGCAGCCAAATCTCCTTCAAATCGTATTTCAACCCCACCTTTTATTTTTTGGCAAATGACAATTTGGATGTAATTTTAGATATGCAAAAATACAGGATGATTATTACTATATCGAATATCTTTAATGTACTTTCGACCGGGGCTGGTTTGGAATAAAAACCAAAAGATGACAAGAATCGTCATCCATATCAGCCAACCAGAAGTTACATCTTAAAAATACCTGTAGATATAATAATTACTTTAAAAAATTTAGAAATAGCATTTAAAAGCAAACAACAAAATAGGTTTTATACAAATACTTTCACATCAAAAAGTAATCAAAATTATTGAATCAATCAGTTGTCAATTTTTGTATATCAATAAGTAAATAGTGGCAATTGATAGCATTAATTGGAAAGGTAAAGGCGATCCCCTTGAAAACTAAAATAAGCAAATTGAACTTTATACAAAATAAAATAAAGATATATATATATATATATATATATATATATATATATAAATATAATCCTTCTTTTATTTTGTATAAAGTTGAGTTTGCTTATTCAGTGGCTTTCGAGGATCTGCATAAATATATCAGACATGAAACAATAAAACAAAAATTGTTAAATGATTTTTCCAAGAGTTAAACAAAAAAACTTACATACTAGAATACGGTGTTCTTTGAATCGAAGAAAAACCGCAAAACTTTTAGGCGTGTGTGTGTGTGCGTGTTTTTTTTTTTTTTTTTTTGGAGGGGGGTCATTCTAATGAATAGATAGCTACACTAATGTACGTGCTTCTTTAAAACGGGGATAAAAAGTCTTCAAATAAGAGAAAAATAACATTTATTCGACGAACAGAATCGGGGGAAGCTCTGAGTAGAGTGACTTGTGATAATTTCAGTTCTGAATAAAATAATAAATAACAGTTCTTATGTATGCAAGTTGACAGATAAAACAGGTCTTCGCACGAAAGATGAGGAGGGGATGAAGATGTGAAGGAAATAAATAGTAAAAGATCTATTAGAAATTCATTAAGAAAAAAGTTAATAATTAATTAATAATAATGTACCAGTTAGAAGATCCAATTCTTACCGTGGAAGTTGTTCATGAATCATAAAAAAGAAGCATCAAAGTCGTTGTCGTTGCTGCCCACAACAACAACAGACCATTTCAGAAAAAAAGCATCGAGCATCGAAATGTGTGCCTCTGTTCCTCTGACGTCGATGCAATGTGCTCTCTCTGCCTGACGCCACTTAACTACCGCCCCGCCTCCATAAAATTTTAACACTAACACGCCCACAATGCATTGCGGTCTCTCCCCTTCCTCCTACTCCTTCCCTGTTTGCTTGTACTGCACTGCACTCACGTCCTCTCGCTGTCCCTCTTTTTTCACCCCTCGCGTTCTCTGTATGTGTCGTTTGCGCTCACTCTCAACTCACTCGCTCACTTACTCCCTCTCACTATGTCATTCTCTCTGTTTTTCTCCCTTTACTCTCTTTCTCTCTCTCTCTCTCACCACCACCTCCACTAGACGCCATAATAGCCAAACACCGAGTTATGGAGAAACACCACTGAAGAAAGGTTGACCTAATGTCGGGTTGTTTTTTTTTGCCTGCCAGTGTTTCTTTCGTCGTTAAAAAAAAAACTAAGAAAAAAAAGAACACACCACGTCGTGTTTCAGTGTCTTAATGGGTATCAGTCTGTTTTAAAATGCCGGAAAGCCGTCGATGCAGTTGAAAATTATTCGACTTCATCGTCTGAGTTTGTCCTAAAAAAAAAACAACAAAACAAACAAAAACAAGAAAAAGGCCAAAACCCCCGAAGAAAACACCAAAAAAACACCAACAAAAGGCCAAACAACACAAAACAAAACAGAAAGAGAGAGAGAGAGAGAGAGAGAGAAAGAAAGAAATAGAGAGAGTGAGAGAGAGAAAGCCAAAAAAAAAAAAAGAAAGAAAACAAGAAGCTTATAATATCGAGTCTCTTTCCCCCCCAGGTTTTTTGTTTAAGTCTTTATAAAACTACGTAGGAGCAAAGACAAGTAGAGCAGGATATGGGGACCAAAGGCCCTATTCCTCGCGATAAGGTGAGCAAAGATCATTAAAGTATTTTCCCTTTCGTATTTAAACACACACACACACACACGCGTATATATAATATTAATATAATATCTATGTATAATGTGTGTGTGTGTATACTGTTACAAGATTACATCTATGTTAGCATGTATATGTGTATATATATATATATATGATGATAATAATATCTATTATATGTATTGCTTGTTTTTCTTCTATGTTTATGTGTCTAATCTGTCTGTGTGTCTCGTCCTTTCTATCTGTTTGTCATTTAAATCTTTTCTTTTGTGTGTGTGTGTGTGTTTTATTAATGCTACTTAAACCACTTCTGGTTAAAAAAGGAAAGAAGAACAAAAAAAAAAACTGATTATAAAGAACAGATTTATTATTATTATTATTGTTTTTCTTAAAAGACCATAATATAAAAGGAACCTTCTTCTGTGAGAAATATACATGCAGCATTCATGATAAATTGCTTCCTATTCCTTTTTCATATTCATAATCTCGCTTCTTTCCTTAACTGGGCTTTCAATAACCATGAAAGCTTTTCTTTCAACACGAAACTACACCTACCATTTCATATATACATTTATATATATTTGAAAAATAGTATGTTTATATATATAAATACACACCATTAGAAATCTCACAGTTTATTTATAAGGGCCTCTGAATTTTATTTACAAACCAACGATTAAGTAATCCACTATATACACACATACATAGCATACATTGCTGTCTTTCTTGCCACACACAATATATATGTATATATATAATCATACATATATGTATGTGTGTGTGTGTATATATAATCAATATTGCATTAAAAATCGAAGTATTGAATATTTTACTCTGGTGTGTCTGATGTTTGTCTTGGCGTTGATGTGACCTTTATATTTATATATATATATATATATATATATATATATATATAATGTGTGTGTGCATTATATATTATGTGTATGAATATAATTGGTTATATTGAAAATGATAAACAATTATCGTGATGGCAACCACCATCAAGTGTTCTCAACTATCTTTGTCTCTCTCGACAAGGAAGCGAAGAATTACACAATCTTTCACTGATACTTTGTGTGTGTCTGTCTTCATATTTCCGTCTCCACTGTTCCGTCTCACATCTATATATCCTCTATCTCTCTTTATATATATATATATATACACACACATATATTTCTTTTATCAGATCATCTTTTTTATTTAAAAAAGTCTAATCTCACTTGAAAAATGTTATCAAAACTCGTATTTATTGCATTGTAATCTGCTTACTTTTATTATTATTATTATTATTATATCATTATTATTATTATTGTATTATTGTTGTTATTATTATCATCTTCATCGTTTCGTTTCCTTTCTTTTGGTTTAGTAGTTGATGTTGCCAATCCTTCATGTTGGTGTCTGCTGTTCGAATGTTGGCTTTAAACTCCTCGCCAACTTCTTCACCAAAGCAAACCAACAATTACCACTACCTTTTTGTGATATGTATTTCGTCACACAAAGCCCTCCATACACACACACCCAGAGTATATATATATATACGTAGGTGTGTATAGATATGTGTATATACATGTATATATATGCGTGTATATACATGTGTATATATGCGTGTATATACATGTGTATATACGCGTGTATATACATGTGTATATACGCGTGTATATACATGTGTATATACGCGTGTATATACATGTGTATATACGCGTGTATATACATGTGTATATACGCGTGTATATACATGTGTATATACGCGTGTATATACATGTGTATATACGCGTGTATATACATGTGTATATACGCGTGTATATACATGTGTATATACGCGTGTATATACATGTGTATATACGCGTGTATATACATGTGTATATACGCGTCTATATACATGTGTATATACGCGTCTATATACATGTGTATATACGCGTGTATATACATGTGTATATACGCGTGTATATACATGTGTATATACGCGTGTATATACATGTGTATATACGCGTGTATATACATGTGTATATACGCGTATGCATATACATGTATATATATATATATACGTGTATGTGTGTATATATATATATATATACGTGTGTATATATATATGTGTGCGTGTGTGTATCAATATATACGTATGCGTTTGTATAAATATATACGTATGCGTGTGTGTATGTATGTATGTATATATATATATATATATGCATGCGTGTATATATATATATATATACGTATGCGTGTGTGTATATGTTTATATATACGTATGTGTGTGTGTAGATATATATATGTGTATAAACATGTACACTGGCCTTTGTGTGTTAACTTAGAGACTGGATTGTAACCATGTAAATACTACACAATATAATCTATATATTTGGGTTGTTCCATTTATGTTTCTGGCTGAGAGAAGCTAAAATATTTTAGCTTCTCTTTGCAAGCTCATTATTACAATTTTACAGTTTCTTGTTGAATTCAGCGTCCGATTTTCTGTTTGCCTTTGTCGAATTTATATATTTGAATATTATTATTTTACTTTTCTTTTTTTTTTTCATTACCATTATTAACTATATATACATAATGTTCATTCTATCTATCTATATATATATGTGTGTGTGTGTTCTTTGGTTTCGTGAACATACACACACACACACACACACACACACACACACGTGTGTGTGTGTGTGTGTGTGTGTATTAGCATCTTTTAAGCGCCCTCAATTCTTCGACTAAACCTTTCCAGCCGTCATGATATTCTAATTCAGATTTAAATGCAGAGAAAAGCGAAGTGAAAAATCGTAATGGAAGACGCACAGACCAATGTTGAACTGACTTAAAAACACGCACACAATAACGTTTACATAAAATACACGGTTAATATTGCCTCTTATGAAATGCGGTACAATTAAGCTTACTTATCTGTGTGTATTAGTGCACATATATACACACACACACACACACACCTATTTTTGCTCTTTACTGTAAACAACAACCTCTTTTTGACTACTAAAGGTATATATATACACATTATATATATATAATGTGCGCGCACACACACAGGCCCCATGTCAGTTGTGATGGATTGAGGATGGGTGGATTCGTTATGTATATAACTAATAGATATCAATGAACTTTGAGGCTAACCAGTTTCTTGTGGCATATATAGTTCTTTGTTAACCTACCTACGTGTATATTTCAGGTGCATGCGTGTGTAGTTGTGTACATTTGAGGAGGCCTAATTTCCTTTTTAGTCTTGGTAAATTGCTGTTCGGGTCACCAGAATTTGATACATGTATCAGTTCGATATATATATATATATCACATACATGTACCTGAAATATACACGTAGGTTAAAGAAAGATATATGTTATGTATATTTCTGATTATGTGAAAGGAAAAAAAAAAGTGACTGATCATTCGTATTCAGTATTTTTAAATTCAAACTTTCTTTGAAAACGAAATGCTTTTGTGTTTTGGCTGAAATATCTACTGTACTGGAAAGCATTTTGTAAACAATTTTTTAATTTTTACTTCACTCTTTATGCTTATGTGGAGGAGTGAGATAACATTTTAGTCTTTAAAGATATTCCCTCCCACACATCACATTTCAGTTTTCGTTTTTTCTTTTTTCCTCCCAATTTTTTTTTTTACCTATTTGCCTCTTAAATGTATAGCAGCTTAGTTAAATATTGGTCTATAATACGCTTGCTTATTTCAACATTATGGAAAACATCTTACCTTCTCTTAGATGTGACAAATAGGTAGTCAGTCAAATGTTTTCGTTAATTTTAAAAGACCTAGCTGTAATGATCAACGGTCAGATTTGTCAATTTCTCATAGTCGTACGTACTAATATCAAATACGGTCTTTTACTATGAGTGTGGTGTAATTTTGTTTAATGTAATAAATAATAATTGAAGCTCATAATTGCTATTTATACAAGCATCGCTGTGTTTTTGCTAAAATACTTTGGCTGGTAAATAAATATGAGAATGGAATTATAAGCTGTGTCCCTAAAAAAAAATTATTCCCATCCTAGCTGTTATAGCATCGTTAATTAATGATGATAGTGCTAGTAAGGGAAAACTAAATATATAAAAAAAATAACAACAATAATAATAATAACGATCGTGATAGAACAACAAAACCACACCTACATTTTTTTTGTTCGATGTTTGGTATATGAATAAATGCTTATTTAGTGTATTTATAATTTGAAGCGTGTTCCAGATACTAGTCTATTAATTCGACTTAATAATCAACTACTAACGTTGAAAAACAGTTGACATACATGGAAATTGAATATTTAATTTCTTGTGCATTTTTCAATCAGATTCCTCACATGCTTCTTAATCAAATTCATCTCGAACCTAGCAGCGTAATGAAAGATGTCAACATATGTATAGTAGGTCTTGAGACTTGAATATGCAGCACATATTTCGGTCTGATCAGAAATGCTTTTGTATAGATTTAGACATATGGTATGAAGGAATTAGTTTTGGTTTTACCTTAGACAGGTTGCAATCTGTGAAATATTATTCAGACAACGGATTATTATTGTATTATTCTTGATTAGTCTTTGCAGGTGTGTAGCTTTATATTTTATATACATACATATATATATATGTATATATATATATATATATATATATATATATATATGTATATAATAGATTAAAACCGATCTTTTAGAATAATTTTAAGTTCTGTAATTTTATTTTTGACTAAAAGTATTTTCTATTGTACAAATTGCATTGCATATCATTCTATAAACCCTTGGAATATGGGTTGTGTTAGTCAACAAACTGTATTGATTATTAGTAAGGTTGTCTTCAAAACTAAAAAAGCCCGATGACTAAGTGCAAATCCAAAAAAAAAAAAAAAAAAGAGTAGTAGTCTATAAACAGTGCTGATTTAAATCAACTAATAACGATCAACACTCCATGTGATATCTTTTAATACTCGTGCTATTTAAAGGTATCACAAAGTTTCACTTAAATTTTTTTTTCTGTTTGAGAAATAGAACGGTCTTATTAATTACAAGACTTCATAGAACTGGTTGTTGCTGAGCTCTTGACTTACATAAGCTAGCCTCAGCACTTATAAGTACTACGAAGCAGTCGTTTTTCTTTCCTTATTTAATGGAATTTGTTGTTTTGTTTTTATTGACTTAAAACATTAAAATTACATCCATTCCTTAGTTGAAAGAAATGACGTATAGAAAAGCATGTATGTCATTTCCTGAATGAACTGGTTCTTTTAAAGTGTATAGGATTGCTGGTGCTTTCAGTGTTGAAATCCCCAACCCTATGTGCTGCTAGGTTGACGAATGCTCCTTGAAGCGCCCAGTATTAATATTTTTCCAGTTAGGTAGGCAATATTCTGTGCATTGATGCGTACACCTGCGTTTGTATTTGAAATCGTGACACAGCAAACACAGTCGTCTCCACCCCCACCTTCCAAATACCTCATTCAGTTAAATGCTTGATCTTTTTTATGTCTTTGCACGCACACACACACGCACACACACACACACACACACACACAATCTTTATTAAATGTAAGATTTCCATCCATGGGTATGTATAATTACAACTACTTGCCTAAGTTGCTGCCAGGTCAAACCTGATTTAAATTATGTTCTTGTATATTTAATTCTTCTTTGTGTACAGCTCATGAGTTTTGTGGTCTCTCCTTGAGGCTAATATTTTGAAAGAATTTAGAGTATCCTTTTCAGTGGATAACCATCACCAGCTTGGCTTACTTGCAAATACATTAATATTAACAATTACAATTAATGTAAAATGCAGCTTGAAAGCAGTACAGTCTTTGCTAAGAGTTAGTAATACTGTTTTTTTTTTTTTATTCTTCTTGTTTTGATGTAAGGATTCTATTTGTTTAGTTTGTAAGGTTACTTAGTACTTTAGGTAACATGTTATCCAGTAACACCTGTTACATTGTCAGGACATCACATACTAAACTGGCACCCACGCCTTTCTAACCTTGTGAATAGGGTTGCTTGCTAGGGACTGTGCTGGACCATAGCAAGACCTTTTAAAAAGGACAGATGGACCCAGCATAGTATTAATGTCAATCTTAGACTGCAATGTCAGTAGTGTATATGGACCATAATAATGCTCAACATGTGAATGAATGTACAGTAAGATCAGTTTGGGGGAGGATGGTGGATCTATAGTTTGTGTCAACTGAAGTTGCTTAAAATCCAATATGTATTTGTTCTGGAAACAACAGCAGCTGCTTGTGTCCCACCCCCACCCCGGTTTCCGTCTGTCAGTATCCAATAGCACAACTGTATGGAGTAGCGACAGTGATTGCATTGTTTCTCCTTTGGTTTGTCACTATCCTGCTGAATTAGAACATGTGACTTCGTTAGGATTGCAGTGCCCCTATTGTGAAACCTACTTCACACGTGCGTCGAAAGGATGCCACGTCGGAGGAAGCTGGCTAAACGTGTAGATTTATAAGCTAGAACACATGATAGTTGATACACTGTTAAAGGATGAGTTAGATTTGGCAATATTCCGAGTAGATTTATCCTATTGTGTACTCCGAGTTTCATATATGCCAATAAATATTAAAAAAACACATCCAAATCTTTTAGGAAAAAACATGAATATTTAATTTTATTAATAAACAAAACAATAAATATCACAAATGTTATCCAGATTTACTTATTTTGATTGGTATGTATGTATATGTTTAGAGGTACAAAGGTATTTTCATTGAATTGTATTTTTGATCTAGTTCAGTGTTTACTAGTTTTTCCAATTGCAATTATATATAATTGGTTGATGGTAAAATAGCACTATCCAGTTTTTAGGAGGATTACCCAGTATATCAGTATATTCAGTTTTTATATACTCCTAAATATACATCTGGATTAACACACAATGGACAATATATGTGTGTGTGTGTTTGTGTTCATACACACAGTATAGATGAATTGCTTACATTTGGAAACTAGACTTAAAACAATGAGGAAATTAGTCCTGCTTCAAGTCCAATATTCTATTGTCTGAACTATCATGCAGTAATCAGTTTCAATTAGTCAGATGTACTGATGTTAAGCTATCTCTAGGTATTCAATCAGAGAAAGGAAGTCATTTTATATATATATATATATATATATATATATATATATATAACACACACTCACACACAGACATAAATTTATGTATATAGAAATATGAATATGTGTATACATACATGTAGGTGTGCAGTTATACTTGCATGTGTGTATGTATATATGTGTGTGTGTGTTTATAAATTGGTGCTTATGTGTATTGTGGTATGAATGTATTTTTAAGTGTATGTATGGAGGTCTCTATCTATTTAGCTATATATATATATATATATATAATATATATATATATATATATATTCATATGTATGTACATATGTGTGTGAATGCATGTGTATATTAATGGATATATATTTGCGCATGTGTACATATAGATACATAAATATATATTATATTATACACACATATATACATACACTTACATGTATATATATACACACACAAGAGCTCATACCTTGTGTCTGTGTGCATGTATATATACATGTATGTATATGAATGTGTATATCTTTATAGATGTTTGCATGTATGGGTTTGTATATGTAGATTTTTAACATCCTCTTTTCCATAAATAGATGCCCTCTCTCTGTTGCACATCCTCACCTATTTCTAAGCAATACAATATTTCTTCATGAAAACATTTCCATTGTAAGATGTCAAGCCACATGCATGTGTGTATATATATATATATATATATATATATATACACACATATAATAATATGCATTTATTAAAGCTGCAAAATTTTCACAAAAGTTTCACATTCCTGTTCATCGTGCAAT
>NC_142944.1:18668952-18736452 GCF_046866305.1 Octopus bimaculoides | reverse complement strand
GTCGAACAAATTGATTCCAAGGCTTATTTCTTAACCTTATTACTTATTCTATCATTCTCTTTTGCTGAATCGCCAAGTCATGGGGACAAAAACACACCAACACCAGTTGCCAAGTGGTGATGGGTGGGGACAACACAGTCACAAAGATACACACAACAGGCTTCTTTCTGTTTCTATCTACCAAATCTACTCACAAGCCTTTGGTCAGTCCGAGGCTGTTGTATAGGACACTTGTCCAAGGTGCCACGCAGTGGGACTAAACCCTGAACCATGTGACTAGAAAGCAAGCTTCTTATATGCAGTATTGGGGAGGTGTCCTAGTGCCTGGTGTATGCTAGAGAGTGTCTTGCAGTAGAGGAGATACATGGCTAATTGAGCAGAGAAGGGAGAAAGAATGGTGGAAATGTAATATCAGGGAATAATATCAAGGTACAAGGTTAAGGAGAGAATTAAGAATAATAATTAAGGATGGCTTGGTGGGTAGGTTTGCAAGAATGTGAATGGAAAGTGACAAAGAAGAGATGAGGATAAAAATGAATGGTGAACATGGATTGGAGGTATGGACAACAGTGAATCTCAGTGTATGAGAAGATAAAGGAAAATAAGGCTGGTCAGGTGGAAGAGGTGATAGATGGTACATAATAAAAGAGAGTGGGTAGAGCAATAGTATAATGAAACTATAGATAGACTGAGAAATAGGGAGAGGGTGCACAGTGCCAGAGATTGAGGTCAGAGGAATATAAGGATGGACATAATGACAACTGCTCTCATCCACACCAATGAATTTTTTGTCTTGCACACTATACATGTAATGATTCTTACACCCAGTTTTTCTCTCAATACACATTTTGGCATGCCAACATGGAAGGTGGACATTAAATGATAATGATGGTGATGATGTATATTGATGTTGCTCATCCAGCAGAGCATGATAGCTTATTTCTTTCTAGTTTTTGCATGTCCTCTGTATTCATGGCCCATGTTTCACTACCACGTATTACTACTGCTTGTACACAAGCACCATACAACCTGCCTTCCTTTCTGAAAGAGGGAAGCCTTTTGTTATCAAGAGTTCATAGTTCTCAGAACTTTCTCCAGCTGGTCAATATTCTGGCAACTAGATTTTCAGAACATCCTCCTCCACTGCTAATTAGGTCTCTTTGGTAGCAGAAACTATCAACTACCTCTGAGGAAACCTGAGCATTTCAAAAATTCTATTTCATGTGTGTTCTTAGAGTTTATTGTTCCTGCACATCTGCAACAAACTAAGTTAACCTTCCTGTGATTCCACTGCAACTCTTGTGTGTCAATAGTATACATTTGGTATACTTTATGGAATTTCTATCTCCACTTTTCCAACATGTCAAACAGGGCCACCTTCCTGAAGGTATTAGTGTATTATCTATTTTCCTGCTTGCTAGAACTTTTGATCTTTTCTAAATTAAGTTCAAGGCCCTTTGATTCCAGGTTTTGCTTCCATACCTGGAGTTTGCTTTTCTAATTGTACTGCAGGTCCAACATTAAGAACAAGTTTATTAGCATAGAGCAGTTCCTGCTAACAAACTGGTCTATTATAGCTTGATGGACAATGATAAGCAGGAGGAGACTGAGAGCTGAGCCCTGGTGATTTCCTGTCTGCACTCTAAATTTGTCACTGTACTCATTGTTAACTTTATTGACAGCTCCTCCATATATGGCTTGAACAACTCTGTGGCCATTCATCCACTCCTACCTTCTGCAACAATCACCTGAGTAGTAGAGAGTGAGGAACCCTGTCAAAGGCTTTTTGTAGGTTGATGAAAGCCAAATATAGCAGTTTTACTTGTGGCTAAATCCTTTTTTCAGTTGCCTTACTAGAAAAGACATCAGTAGTTTTTCTCTCTGGTGCAAATCCAAACTGCATGTCACCTAATTATTTAAGCTGAAACTCTCTGTAAGTTTCATTTCTTGGACCTGCAGTCTGATGCATCTGTAATTACTTCCCTTTAAAGAATCTCCTTTACCCTTTTTAACAGCTGCACCGGTTGTTGGGTGGCTATTTCCTTCTTTGTCCTTTTCTTATGAAATGCTTCAAGTAAGACTTCTGTCTTTGATTGTTCAAAAGAACTTTAAGCTTGCATGTCTTTCTTTTCCTGAATAGTATGTCTGTCCTTCTGATTCTGAAGTCTCTAACCATTAACCTAAGCTGAGTAGGACAATCTTCACCAGATAAAGCCTTTGCATTTACAATCCGCTTTCTAATGCGAATGAAATCAGTCTAGCTTGTGAGCTCACCAGATTTATAGGTGATCAGGTGCAGATGACTAGCTGGTTTCCTAAAGTGTTACTGATCATCTGGTTATTTATATCTCAGAAGAACTCCATGATGCTTTGTCCCTCATTTCTAGAGCCAAATACATTGCTTTCATGTGTACCACGGAATCACTCTGGATGCTGTCAGTATGACCATAGAAGTTACCGATATTCTTCATTCAGGTAGTCTGCAAAAGGGTATATAAAAAAAGTTCTTTTGTCTGGCAGTCCTGATTGAGAAACATAGGCATAGATTAAAGTGACTTTTGTATTTTCCAAAAATACTCTAAACTTAAGTATATTATCACAAACTGTCTACCACTTTAGTCTATCCATTCACTAAAAGTGCACTCTTATACCCCTTACTATCTGTATTGCCTTCCTGAGACTCCACTCCATCTTACCTCTTGCACACAACACACCTACATGCTACTGTTCTACTAGCATTTCTACAATCACTCATGACCTACATTGTGGCTGCACTTAATTTGTAGGTAGAATGGGAGAAGTGAGTAAGGAGCTGATGAGACAGTTTTCAGCATTTGAAAAAGGGTGAACTGATATTGCTCAATATTAGATATACAAATATTAATATTACCACTTATCAAAACCACCATTTGCTCATATCTCAGAAATTTAGGACTAGGTAGATTTAAAATTGTGTGTGTGTGTGTGTATGCACACATAAAGGGATGTGTATGTATACTTAGGTATTTATAAATATTTGTGTACATGTATATATGTGTGTATATATATATATATATGCATGCATGTGTGTTTATATACATATTTATGTAAGTAAGTTTGTGTGTGTGTACATATGTATGTGTATATATGTGTGTATATATATATATATATATATATATATATATATATATATATATATATAGACCAAAAACACCCCAAAGAAGCTAGTATTGGTCTACATCAGCAAGAGTTGTGTAGTTATGAGTGAAAAATCCAGGTTCAAACTGCCTTTTATTTGAGGAACATTTGAAAGAGAAATTTTCTATTAAGAAGTTCTGTTTGAAACTTTGGATTTTCCTATTCTTATGCCATAATCGCTGAACTCTTTTTATTGATTTTATTATATACATATATATGCATATGTATTTGTGTTTGTATATACGTGACCCTCGTGTAGCCATCTGCTTCACCAGTCCTCAGTCAAATCGTCCAACCCATGCTAGCATGGAAAGCGGACATTAAACGATGATGATGATGATGTGTGTGTGTGCATATCTGTGTCTGAGGATGTCCTCCACCACTGCTTGACAACTGGTTGTTGTATTTACATCCCTGTAACTTAGCAGTTTAGAATAAGTACCAGGCTTTAAAAAAAAGAAACGGTATTGGGGTTGATTTATTCAACTAAAAGTTCTTGAAAGTGGTGCCCCAGCATGTCCGTAGTTCAATGAAGGAAACAAGTAAAAGATATATATGAAAAGAATAATAGTATGAGCTTGTTATGGGGAGTCGAAATCCAATGTTTTGGACAGTCTTTTTTAAGGAAAGTTGAAGAAGAGAAATTAATGACAGCAGTGTTTAAAACAGACAAAAAAACTGGTTGCAACTGGTAAGGAGTGCAGGACCACATGAGTTTCATAAGTGAACAAAAAGTTGTAGGAGAAACAGTTGAGAATCTCCTTAAGTCACACAGATCACTGAAAAATAAACAACTTTGGTTGCACATTGTCTAGCCATGTTTATTTGTATCACATGCAAAACTTTGTGGTGTCCTTTACATTGGGGAAACAGGCCGACACATTGCTGATCTCTTTCAGGAGCTTATCTGAAGCATACCCCTACTATAACTGCATATTCAGGCCGACCTGTTGCTTCCCGATTCAGCACTATAGGCCATTCCATCACTCACTTATCTGTACATAACATTGCCATGGTTTCTAATTCTCAACAGAATGGAGGGAACATCATTTTATATTCGAATTTGATTCCATGTCCCCAACAAGTTTAAATTAACGTTTTTTTTTTCTTCTTATATTCCTTAATCTCTGTCTTACACTTCAACTTTGTTCTCACCTTGTCTTTTCCCTTCACCTCAGTCTCAACTTTGCCATTTATTTTTCCTCTACTTTCTCACAGTTTCTCCTTTCACTTCTTGTTCATGTATGGAGCTCATGTGGGGCTGCTCTTTCCAGTTGCAGCCAGTTTTTTTTTTTTTTCCATCTTAAAGTGTGTAAAACTCTGTTCGCATTCATTAGTTTCTCTGCTTTCAACTTTTCCCTGAACAAACATTGGATTTTCCACTCCTCACAGCAATTCATTGTACTCTTTTTATTGTTTTTACTGTATAATAAGCCTTGCCAATGCAGACCAATACCAGCCTGTTTGGAGTCTGATAATACATATATTTGAATTTGTGTATGTGTCCATGTATGTTTGTATATATATGTGTGTGTATGTATATACCATATTTTATGTGTATAAGGAACCCATTTTTGTTAAAAATTAGGTTAAAAAAATATGGGAGTTTCTTATACATGGATAGAATCATAATCCCTTACAAAACCTTTTTTCCAAATTTTAAGCCCCACCAAATTAGGGGTTTCCTTATACACATCAAAATACGGTGCATTCGTATATGTATATATGTATGTATGGTTGGTTGGTCCCAGGGCATACAGTAGAAACACCGGAGTGAAGGATCCTTTAAGGAGAGGGACACACTAATGCAAAACTTGTGGTTTCACATGATAACTGGTTACCTTGCCTCGGCCTATCATTTGGTATTAATCATACACTCAGAGAATGGTACTTGTGTTGTACACATATTTATCAGTATAATCCAGTGATGTACAAATACCTTGTTCCACTGAGAATGGTACTTGTGTTGTACACATATTTATCAGTATAATCCAGTGATGTACAAATACCTTGTTACACTGACCTAATTAATACCATCACCTGAAAGTCCTGTGGTGATATGTGCAGACCTAGCCAGTTGGAAGTGCACAGTATGTTACAGCTTTCATCTGTCACCTAAGCTTCTAGTCATGCAGGTCTGCAGGAGGACTGAATAGTCAGTCATCTGAGAGGTCATGGTTGGAAAGTCAAATGTTGACAATGAGAAAGCACGAGGAGAAGGCAAACATCTGTGTAGATAGAGTAATCACTATACAAGCATATATGTGTATAAATATGTGAATAGATGTGTGTGTATGTAAGTACATATATACATATGACTGTGCATATGTGTGTACATAAATATACAGATATTTAGTGTATCTTGTGTACAAATAGAATTATGACTGCTACTGATTAGAGCTCCACTTTAGTCTTCTGATGATCCATTTTGGTTCAGCACACGTGTGTATATACATATAAGTGTATTTATATATGTATACATGTACGTATGTGTATGTACATTTGAGTGTATGTGTATTTATGTATATATCCTTTTATGTTTCAGCCTTGAGGCTGTGGCCATGCTTGGACATTATACACATACACACACCTGTGTATATTTATGTGTTTGTGTATATGTGTGTATACATGTATGTGTTTATGTGTGCATGTATATACGTATATGTATATATGTGTGCATATATATATATATATTTAAATAAACGTGTGTGTGTGTGTGTGTGTGTGTATACACACATCGTCATCATCATTTTAATGTCATGTTCATTTCTAACATGGTTTGGATGGTTTGACGGGATCCAATAGGTCCAAAGACTGCATTGTGCTCCATTTTCTGCTTTGGCATGGTTTCTATAGCTTGATGCCTTTCCTAACAGCAACTAGCACTCTTGAGCTTGGTGTGCAGCTTGCAAGCCTACAAGCCCTGATGGAATCGGGGTATGGCTTTACTCTAAAGTTCAAGAAGTAAAGGACGGGAGTGGGGTAGAATAGTTTCTTGTACAAGAACTACCAGGTTTACTTGCATTTCTTTGGGAAGGGAAAGAATGATCGCAAGAAGCTGTGAAGAGATGAGGTGCCAAGGCAGCCCCTCATGATGTGTGGGAATAGAAGTGGTTGAATGCTGGGGTTGCAAGATTGTATATATGTATACATGTGTATATTTGTATACATGCATACTTATATATATGCATACACACGCACATATATATATGCATATATGTATATATATATGCATATATGTATATATATATGCATATATGTATATATATATGCATATATGTATATATATATATATATATACATATATATATATATATATATGCATGTATATATATATATATATACACACACACACATATATATATATATGCATGTATATATATGCATATGTACGCATGTTTACTCATATGCATCTATGTATATCTATGTATTCACATGTAACAGCTGTTTTCCTTGCTGTCATAACTTGGACAGTTTGAGAGAATCTTGGGAGCCATTAGGCTGCACTGTTCTCCAGCCACAACTTTGGTGTGGTTCCTGTGGCCAGATTCCTTTTTTATTCTCAACAACTTCACATTGCATATTGGGTGCTTTTTTCATGCCACCTCCACTAGTGAGGTGCCAAGCAGCTTGCACCGCAGAAAAAGAACAGTGTGGTGGGGGTGAGGAAAAGGCCCCTACTCCTAAGTGGTGGATAGTACTTGAGAGCAGTTGGCACGTGGCTCAGTGGTTAGAGCATCATGAGTTCAGTCATGAAGTAGTGAGTTTAATTCCCAGATATAAGCCCACCAACATCAGTTGTCAAGTGATGGTGGAGTGACAAACACAAAGACACACACAAATTCGATGGGCTTCTTTCAGCTTCTGTGTACCAAATCCACTCACAAGGCTTTGGTTGGCCTGAGGCTATAGTAGAAGACGCCCAAGGTACCACGAGGTGGGACTGAACCCGGAACCATGTGGTTGGGCAGCAACCTTCTTACCACACAGCCACACTTGGACATATGAATATTTTTTTTTTTCAAGTAATAGACTTGTTTTTGCCAGTGCCAACCAACCAGCTTGATACATTTATATTTCATTGAGAGCTTGATTATAAGGGTCACTGGGACACTATGAGACCCCAGATGTTCTTGTTTTATCTTCTTAACATGTAGCCTACAATCAAGGCTTGGGTGATTCTATATTCTAAACATTTTTCTGTCATAGCTCAGTGATATTACCATTATCCAGTATGCTTTTTGCATAATATAGGGACAGTTTCTTTCAGGTTTCTTCTATCCAGCATCCTAGTTTAGCTTTCTTTCCCTCACTGCAGATTTGCTTCCAGAATTAATCAGTATCTTGCTGAGGAGGAAACTTTGTGACTTTGACTGTCCCTTCAGATATCTTGCTAATTACTTTTCCTTCTAGATCAGGAGTTCTCAACCACTTTTTACTTATGGACACCTTTGATTACTATAGCCATTTGATGTTTAAAAACTAGCTTTATAGAAACTTCTTTCAACATTTCTATTTAACTTGTGTAGGTTGAACTATGTAAACTGTTAAAGAAACCTAGCTATTTCTTGCAATACATACATCTAAAGCAGGGTTCTCAACCATTTTTTTTATCACTAAACCCTTTTGATTACTATTTTATTCTGGTGGACCTCCATAGCCATTCGATGTTTAAAAACTAGTTTTATAGAAGCTTCTTTCAGAATTCCTATTTTGTTATTCACACATTAACTTGTTGTAGGTTGAATTATGTAAAATGTTAGAGAAAGGAACTAAGTTGTTTCTTGCAATAAATACCAATACATACATCTAAAGCAAAATTTTTTCAGGGGCCCTTAAAATACTATTGTGGATCCCCAATTTACTATTTTATTGTGTGGACCCCACAAAACCTTATATGGACCCTGGTCGAGAACCACTGCATTGGATCTTTTCTGATGCTAGAGTTTCTCACAAAAGCTTTTCGGTGTTTGTTTTAAGGTGATTGATTTATACCAGGCGTGGCTGACTCTCATTACATTGTGGGCCACTTTAATCACAAAGTTTTTTGAGGCCGCTTGTATATTGACAGAATTGAAAGCATTTTGCTTTCTCATGCTATCATTACAATAACGAATGAATAATCGCTGATTCAACATGAAATTCCAGTAGTATCTTTCCTTTTTACTTTTCATTACTGTCTTTAATTTTTGATAAAATTATAAAAATGTTTGCTTAAATAAACTCGTGTATCAAGTGAGCCACAAGATAAGTCTGCAAGCCGCATGCGGCCCACGGGCCACAGGTTGGCCAGCCCTGATCTATACTCAAGTGTCTTTTTACTTTCTCCTAACATTCATTCTATTTATTTTTCGACTTTTGACAGTGAGACGTAGTTATTTGTATATGTTTGCATGTAAAGTCTTGTCACATAACTGATAGGCTTCCGTAAGTCAATTATTTTTTCTTCCATTTTACAAATCCACAATGGTTTTTCTAAAATTTTGCTTTTATTTAGTTTTCAATTTGTGTCTTCAAGATATTGTTTAGCAGTGGTAAGGATCATCTATAAACAGTTACTTATTTACCAAAATGAAGAGGCACAAGTGTTCCTTGTTTATATCATTAATCACTGTTGACATCAACTCAGGTCTTGCTCATTAAATTATTGTTTCTCGTTACACTTCATTAAGAATAAATTTCAATTACTCTTTTACATGTTTTGGTCATTTGACTGCAGCCATGCTGGAGCACTGCTTTTAGTCAAAGAAATCAACCCAGGACTTATTCTTTGTTAGCCTAGTACTTATTCTATCAGTCTCTTTTTCTGAACTGCTAAGTTTCGGGGACATAAACACACTAACATTGGTTGTCAAGTGGTAGTGGTGGGGGTGGACAAAGACACACACACATAAATATATATATATATATATATATATATATATATATATATATGTGTGTCTTTGTCCACCCCCACCACTACCACTTGACAATGTGGTATATATACGACAGGCTTCTTTCAGTTTCCGTCTACCAAATCCACTTACAAGGCTTTGGTTGGCGCGAGGCTACAGTAGAAAACACTTGCTCAAGGTGCCACGCAGTGGGACTGAACTTGGAACCATGTGGGTGGGAAGCAAGCTTCTTACCACACAGCCATATTTTTTGCACACCTAGCATTGTAGTAAACTTATAGGTAGTTGATCCAGTAGCTACTGTCAGTTAGATATGGGAGGTCAGCCTTACTGCACTGTAACACAATAGCAGGTGGAGACAGGATCTGTTAATCAGGTGCACTGTGGCATGTGTGTGTTTTACTATTTAGTTGTGTGCTGTTCACATTTGTGGAAATGAAATTAAAATCATAATTGTGTGTGTGTGTGTGTGTGTGTGTGAAAGCATGGCTCTTTGCTTTTCATTCCCGCCATTCTGGGTTTAGGATCTCACTGCATGGCATGTTGGACAAGTGGATCTTCATTTGTAATTCTCAGGTCGACAAATACCATGCGAATAGGATATGCAGGCTGGAAATTACTCAGGAGCCTATTGTGTGTGTGTGTATTCAATGCTGAGTGTATGTGAGTCATCTGGAAGTAGAAAGTCCAACTTGTGACTCATGCACACTTGGCTTTGAATGAATGTTATTTCACTGAACTTCACAGTATTGAGCACTTTTTTCCTTTTGCTGTATACCAATTAAAGCCATGTAAACACATATTCATCTATGCACACGTGTATGTACATGTGAGTTTGTTTATAGTCATATTATTAACTAAAACCTGCTGGCCTTATTTTGTTTGTATTCCTTCACACCCTGAAACTTAGCTGGTAAACAAATAGTGATTGATATAAGTTGACAGACTGCAACAAGTGTGCTGTGGTTAAGTTGAAGTGATTGATTAAGCACTTCAAGGCCAAAGGTCAATGATCTGTGTGTGTGTGTGTGTGCGTGTATGCATCTGTTTTCATTACATGAACATTGTGATATTCTTGGAAGGTCTATTACTATTTACTTATATCTTTGAATATATGTATGCATATATGCACATGTGTGTGTGTGTGTGTATACATGTATCTGTATATTTAAGCCCATTTATGTGTGTACATACGTGTATATATGTATATATACACACACACATAAACACAAATACACTCACATATGTATGTGTATACTGGATCTCCTTCAAGTCAAGATTTTTTTTTTTTAATAAAGAACTTCATAGATGTGATTCTTTTATATATACATGTTTACTAATTTCATTAAGTTATCATTCATTGTTTTTACTTTGCTTTTATGTTCTATAGTAATGCTGAGAATGTTTCACACATTTCTCACATTAACGAGAAAGTGCTTAGGGTTGCCTGTACAACAATTTTTAAGAGCACCAAATTTTTTTCTTTTTTTTTTTGTAATGCCATTACACACCGTCAGCCGAAGTTCAAAGTCTGAATGTTCATGATCACTCGTGTACTACATTGATGTTCCAAATCAGATCTCAGTGCAGTGAATTTTTGCTTCCAAATAGGATTGTATTGATTGGATTAGAGGTTGATTAACTGCATTTCCACATTTCTTAAATCTAACCACACAAAATAAATGCCTCTAATTTCAAACTCTGTAAAATCTGCTTCATCATGATACTTTATTAGGGCTGTGCTAAACCTTTGATTCTGACTCACCGCCTTATAATATCGCTGACTGCAAGTCCTCTATTTGCAATTAGACTCATATATATTTCTTTTATTGATTGGCAGCTCATGACTTACATGGCCAATATGAATCATTTAGTCTACATTTTAGTAACCCAAACCTGTTTGGGTTTAAAGGTTATAGCTGTACTATTGTGACATTTTTATATTATTTATCAAAGAAACTACAAATAATTAGACATATGACAAAACTTATAAACTGAAATAAAAAAAAGACTATTTTAATCTAATGTCTGTAAAGTAAACACATGTAAATGAAATGAATTACAAAAATACTATAAAAGATCAAGAATGTTTTTGGTTTACTAGTTCAAAAAAAAAAAAATCTAAGGCATATTCAAAGTTAAAAATAAATGAGTGACTATCTAAAGCAACTTAACAAGATGACCAACTATAAACTCAGCTACCTAACCCCTTTTCGGGATTTACAGCAGTGGTTCTCAACTAGGGTCCATGTGGTTTTTTGGGGGGAAGGGGGTCCATATAAGATTTTGTTGTTCAAAATTTATGACTCCAACTCTACAGTTCTGTATTATATAAATTATTGTTTCTCTAACTCATTGAATTCTACCAGAAACTGATTCAACAGTAAATTAAATTCTTGTTTATGCAAAACCATATCATCATTTAACATTCATTTTCCATGCTGGCATTGGTTGGACGGTTTGACTGAATCTGGTAAAGCCAGGGGCCTCACCAAGCTCCATTGTCTCTTCTGACATGGTTTCTACAGCTACATCCCCTTTCAAACACAGTTATCAAAATTACATTTTCACAACACTTATACCATCAAAATCTTTAAGGCTTAATTTTTCTCATTGTACTTCTTGATATATAATACAGTAGAGAAAAACAAAGAAATAACTGATGGCTTTTGTAAATTGCTTCACAAAACTAGCATGTCTGCCTACCATATTAGGGGCACTACCACGCATAACCAAAGCTACTTCTGACAAATCTATTTGTCTTTCACAAAACATTTGACAACAGTCAGCTCTGTCTTTTCCAGACATGTTTTCAAGGCTAATTCTCTTAATCAGCTCACAATTTATAGTCTCCATGAAAATATTGTGCAATAATAGCTAATGGAACTGATGATATTATATCAAACAAAGCAATTTCATATGTTAGCATTCGTTTTTGTAACTCTGTTTTCAGCAGTAGTTCTTCTTATTGTTATTTCATTCACATGTTCTCTATAGCAGCATCTGTATTATGAAAGTCATCATATAAAAATAGTGCATGTTTATCAAAAACTTTTTTAATATACGCCATCACATTGTGAATTTGTATAAAGGATAGTTGTATGCAAACTTGTAGCTACTAAGTGGTAAGGTTCTATCAAAAAACTTAAATGGTATTGCTTCTGATTTAGCTGTTGAGATGTATATATATATTCTTTGTAGTCTTCGACAAATTTCTCTAAGAGTGACTGGTGCCTAGTATCAAAAGGCAATTTGATACTAATTCCAAGTTCTACTCACAGTTTGTACTTTACTGAAAAAATATGTACAGTTTTTTGAAACTGTGAAACTTTAAAATGTGTTGGCTTTAGCAAGCTTTTTAGAATATGTTATTGAAGAAAGAATTGTTTCTTTGACAGTCGATCATATGTTCTCTTAAAACCCATTGTGTGTCACTTGTGAGTTATATGGCATACACCTAGGACTGGAAGATATGTTAGTTCTAGATCAATCCCAGTCACTTGGTCTTATGATCAATAATGTATGGGTACATAGCTCAAAAACACCCTTGATCAGATGGACCTATGATCAAAGAGATGCAGTGTACTCGCTGCGTCTCTTGTGTACCTGTAAACATTTGCAATTCTCAGCTCCTGTTTACTCTTCTTCTTCACATTAATGTGGCACCCTCCTTGATGGTAGCAAAAGTCCTTTACTACTTGTCTAAATCTTTGTCTTTGCTAAGTTTGCCAAAATATTAGAGAAATTATGAATTTGGAAGCAGAGCCTAGAATCAAGAGGTTTTAAGGTAGACTCAGCTGTGAAAACTAGGTCATCAGCATACAAGCAAGTCTAGTCTTAGGATCTTGTGAAAAAGTTGTAGAAATTGTTGTTAAAAATTACTATATTAAGTCTTCTTTGTTTTGGAAACAAAGCACTCTTTTCATTCATTATTTGAATGTCAACTAATCAATATATGTCAGTTTCAGTTGAAAACATAGACATCTTAGATTTAAAGGTAGCAGTCTGTATTAATCTTCCTTTCTTTTGGTCTAAAGATCTGCTCTCTGCTTCATGTAGATTGAAACTTAATTTGTACCTTAACCATATCACTATATATACTTGCTGTATGCTACACTACCTTCGTACATAATTTTTTAAAAGTCTATTTTCAATGTATAGGATCTAATCATGGTTACAATCAGTAGAGAAAGTTCAGAACCCTTGCTATTCAGCTACATTCATTGCTCTCTGTTGCTTTTGCTTAGGCATTCAGTAATCACATTGCCAGATTTATTTAAGAGCACACTTGGTTCACAGACACTCAGCAACCATACGTTGGCTCATTTTTGCAAATAGTATGTCCATTCTGTTGTTGTGAGCAGAATATCAAATGCCCTTCAGCAGGTTTCATTTGAGGAAGCTGATTTGATCCTCTCCCTTGTTATAAATATAGAAAATTACTGCATTTTTTTGTTCTTGTTGCCACTAAACACTGTGCTGCTCAGCTAGATGCTTTCACAACTTACGCGTATCTACTTTTTACAGAAACTTTTTGAGTATTCCTTTTACTTGCATCGTGTAATAAATTTTACTCACATGCATTTTGTCACCACAAACTGAATATTATGAACATTTGTTTCTTAAACTATGTCTTCTTCAGGAATCTTAAACATTTGCTCACTAGCAAACTTTTGTTATTTTCTGTATGCATTCACACATGTCCATCAGAAGGTGTCTTCCGATAATAGCTTATTTTTTTAATAAGTTCCTACAGTTTTTCTTTCATTCACATGCGGACTCATAATCACACTTTTCGAGTTATTGCTTACTAGCCACCATCACACTGATAATCACTAACTTTTTCCTCCTAAAATTCAATAAATATATACAAAATTTGTATATAATAGAAAGCTGTAACAATATGGACAGAACATTAAAAAGAAGAGAAAAATATTTATTTTGGTATTTTAGTTTCGTGTGGTTGTAAGATTGTAAAAGGATGTGGAATTTGAGTTGTGTGTAAAGAATTGGGTCAGATAATATATGCACTTCATTCAATTCAAGCTACTTAAACGAATGGTTTTACACTTTTAATCAAGATGTCTTCTTTAATCTATAGGTTTCCAATGTTACACTCCCTTATTTGGATGGTGGTGATGTCCTTGTTCCTGAATGCTGTAGAATGCCCCTTGAATTGAATGCCTAATGGCCAAATTGTGCTGTCTTCGTGATATTTGTTAAGCATTTCCATAGCTGCTTATCTAACCCTTCCCTGCAGATGTCATTACAGATAATAGTTGTACTTCCACTGAAATGGGATGATTTCAGGAAATTATCCCATTTTTCTGTTTCTTGGCCTTGAGAGTAACTAGTATTGGATTCCACAGTATGATCTCATACTGCAAAGATGTATGTATCTTTGAAGATAGTTGTGAGAGATAGTTATTTGGATGGTAATCCTTTCTACTATAGGCACAATGCCAGAAATTTGGTGGGAGGGGGTAAGTCAATCACATCAACCCCAGTACTTGATTGGTTTTTAATCTATTGACCCTGAAAGGATGAAAGGTAAAGTTGACCTCAGTGGAATTTGAACTCAGAATGTGAAGGCAGACAAAATGTCAAGCATTTTGCCTGGTGTGCTAATGCTTCTGCCAGCTTGCCACCTTATTTGGATGATAATGCAAAAGACACTTGTATGGGGTGACATGGAATGGATATAACCATTTTGTATAATGAATAAAGCTCATACTTGATTACAGTGATATTCTAGGATAAATACCTCATCCTTCCAATCACTGTCATTTTACTGTTCTTATTCTCATTATCTTTATACTCTGCTGCTAAATGCATGCATATTGCTAATTATTTTATGCGGGTTTCTTTTATAGACTGTTTTTGGCTAGCTTGTGTAATATAAATTATCTTGTTTGTTCACACACACACACACACACACACACACACACATGCACACACATTATTAAAGTAAGATGGCTAAGTGTGATCTGAGGGGAATTTGGCTGTTTATAATTGGTTGAGTTAGAGTAGCTTGTGTAAACATGATTAATGAGTTGCATAGGGTGTGATAAGTTATGGGAAGAGCAGCTGACAGTGTTTCTGTTACACACACACACACACACACACACACACACACATATGCTGCATATTTAATCTGTGAATCTTCTTTGTTACCTGTTGAAAATTACGATGCAACTATGTTTCCACCTGATATGCATTGAAATGTGTTTTCTATAACTGGGTGGAGTGTGTTAGCCCCATGTCACACCTGCATTACAAAAGTCAAAGTGCCTCTTCTACCATGAAACCTACCCAGTTTAGGTGAACTTATGGGTGTATAAGGCATGTTGGTAATTTGCAGATTCAGGGAAGCATTAATGTCTCCCCACCACAAATTTAGTTTGCTTTTATTCTTTCCGAGAAAGAAAAACCCAGCCAATATTTAATGTTTTAATTCTCACAACACTTAAAGATCACCTAACATTCATAAAATTATATATATATATATACACACCACAGTCATTTTGTGATCTTTGCTACCCTGGTATCTATTAACCAATTTATTTTGTCGGAGTTAATTATTAACTTAGAGAAAATAAATACATATAATAATATATATATATTATACACGCACACACAGAGGGTGACCCAAAAGTCACAATGGTGTTCATTTATGTTTTAAATTTGATAACTTAGCACCACATACAATATATATATATATGTGCACACACACACATACACACACACAGAGGAAATATATGTATATTAGGAGTAAAGAGTTACATTTTGAGAATTATAAATAAAAATATGTAATTAAAACAAATTTATTAAAACTCTTAGACTGCTGTGACTTTTGAACCACCCTACACACACACACACACATGCACACACACAACTTTTGTGTGTTGTAATTTAATGAAATAAAATATTCCCTGATGATCTGTTGTGGTTGAGCATCTAAATGCACTTGAAATGCCTGTTGCTGGACTCCACATAACCATAATGGTGAAGCGTGCATAGGAGCTAAAGCATAAACTTGTATTTATTCTCATATACACATACATACATACATACACACACATACAAGCATGATGTTTCTTGTGATTTTCCAGATTCTATTTTTTGAATTATTTCACCTACTGTATTTACACATATATGCTTTTGTGTGTGTGTGTATACACACAGAACTATAGCTGCTACTTGCAGGCAAATCTAACATAGTAGTATGCACCATACTGCTAATTGTTTTAAGTGCTTGTGTACTGGCAAGCAGATTTAGACGTGCTTTTGATCCTGCTCTTGGCTCAGCAAAATGTCAAGGATGTGGAAGCTTTAGAGAAAGAGGGCTGCAACAGCACCCTACTGTTATTCATTTTCCAGCTGAGTAGGCTGGAAAAATATGAAACAAAGTGCCTTGCTTAAGGAAACACTGCACCATCCATTCTAGGAATCAATCCTGTAATCTCATGATAGTGTGTCTAGAACCCTATGCATTAGCCTACAGATATATATATATATATATATATATGTATTAGGACAGTGTGTTATATATGTATACATAGGTGCAGGCGTAGCTGTATGTTAAGAAGCTTGCTTCTTTATCACATGTTTCCGGGTTCAGTCCTACTGCGTGGCACCTTGGGCAGGTGTCTTCTACTATAGCCTTGAACTGACCAAAGCCTTATGAATGGATTTGGTAGATGGAAACTGAGAGAAGCCCATCATATGCATGTATATATGTCTTTGCGTCTGTTTGTCCTCTCGCCAGCGCTTGACAACTGATGTTGGTGTGTTTACGTCCTCGTAACTTAGTGGTTCTGTAAAAGAGACTGATGGAATAAATACTAGGACTACAGAGAATAAGTCCTGAGGTTGATTTCTTCAACTAAAAAAAAACCCTTTAATGTGGTGCTCCAGCATGGCTGCAGTCAAATGACAAACAAGTAAAAGAAAAGAATGTATATTGTGTGTGTGTGTATCAGCATTTGCACATTCGCTTTTCCTTGCGTGGGTTGCACTGGTTTTTTCCAACACTGTGTCTTACTATTTGTTTCACTTTTTATAATTTTTTTTGGGTGGGTCAACATGTTGAGATTAGCTTCCACCACTTCTGTCCATGTCTTACTCTTGTACTTGAATATCCTAGCTTATCTTTACCTATCTGTTATATTGTCCTTATGCATCTTGTGTCCATACCAACAAAGTCTTCGCTCTTGCACACTGCAACTGATTATTCTGAACTCATACGTACGCATCATTCATGCATACTAACATTACATATCCAGCAGAGTGTACTTATTGCATCATTATTTCTCTCTAAACTTTGTGCGATGTCTGCATTCAGTTCCCACATTTCACTATGATGCAGCATTACACTTCACACATGTTGAAACATACATTTTATACTTTGCTTGAAGAGAGAGATTCTTCTTCCTCCCACCCACTCCCACTCCCCACTGTTGCCAGCAGAAGTAATAGCTCTCTGAACTTTTTCCACCTTGTCTTTATTCTGGCTATTATGCTTTCAGACTCCTTCGCTGCTGATTAGATTGTCTTGGTAACAGAAGCTATCAACTACTCCTACGGGGCCTTCCAAGCATTTTGAAGGAATTAAATTCACTACACTGCACAGACTGCAAACTTGTGTAATTGCAACTCTGATAGTCTGATGTTGAATTGGTTAGTCCTCAAGGTCTATTTCTCTACCTCTTAAATTGAGTGTGCAATCTCTTGTTGACATTTGATCGTATTCTTGCACATGGTCAGATGATGTTTCCACCTAACCATCCCAATACTGTGCACAGCACTAACGAGGCTTTCTGTTAGGTTCTACAGTGTCCATTTTGAAATGTGTTGGTTCTTAGGTTCTTAATTCAGTTACAAGTCTTCTTGATGGGTTGCCTTCATTGCCCGTCTCGGGGAGCTGTAACTGAATAGATGTTGAGATGGTATAGTAGAGGTGCTTTAGCTAGAAAACCATTGTCTGTCTGTTGTATACACACATACACACAAAGTTTATGAAATCATACACATTTAAGAATGAGAATTAAAAAATTGGGATTTCTGGAAAAATTTCTACTTACTCCACATGGTATTCTCACATGTTTAAAACATGTGAGATACAGAAGCAAAAAATACAAAAATAATCATAAAATGGAAAATTGCAGTTGATTTTGTGTGCTGAAATGGAGAAAAGGAAGGGGCAAAAAAAAATTTTTTTTTTTTTATCAAATTTTAAAAATATTTATTTTGAAGAATTGCAATTTCCTTTGTATCCTTGCTGATTCTGTATCCTCTTTATGTTTTACAAGATATATAAAACACTTAGAAATTCATTTTGGTCTTTGCATATGCACAAAGACTTAACACAATTTCAGCTTTCTATCTATAACGACCTGGTTCCTTAACCCTTTAGCATTCAGGTTGCTCTTTCAAATGTAACACTTATGTATTCACATTGTTTTGACTTAATAATCATGCATTATCTCATAGCTTTGAGATTTCACTGATGTGATTGTTTATTTGTAGAATGACATTGTAGGATAGGTGTGAGAGATCAGATCTGTCCTATTTGAACATAAAGCAAATAGAATATTTTGGCTGGATATGGCTGGTTTAAATGCTAAGGGGTTAATTTTAGTCATAAACCTAAATCCTTATCAACTATCTTGAAACTATAACCTTAACCATATTCCTTATTCTAAACTCTAAATTCCAGTCTGCAACTAAATCCTAAAGCCTTAATCTCTAACCCTCACCCTAAACTTAAAATTCTATTGTACTTTGTAATGCAACTTTTAGTTTGACAACCTGTGACCATTTCAACTGTTGATAGATATTGTATATAAAGTCTTTTGAATTCTATTTTCAATGAAAGCATTATGTATATGGTTTTCTTCCTCTGTGTGTATAAACACACATGCATACATGCACACTCATATATGCACACACACATAACACCTTCATATATTTGTATGTATATATATATATACCGAGACACACACACACACACACACTCAAACACACAAGCTGAAAAAAATATTTTGCACATAATTAGCAAAGTGAGTAACACTATCCATTGAATAACTTGCTCAAGGTTGTTGCATCTTTTTTCTTCAAAAAAATTTTGTAGAGATACAAACTGAAGGTATGTTAATGAAAGCTTTAATGAACAATTATATAGTATGCAGTAATGAAAGCATTGTTCCCACCTTCATTTCTAAGTAATCTTTTATTCCCTACTTTCGTGTTACATAACCATATAATAACATATGTTAAGTCATTTATATTCAACAAGACGAGAATGTTCTACATATTTAGCACCAATATAATGCTGCCTACCTCTGTAGTGTGATCATGTATATGTACATCTGTGCTTCTGTATATAGAAAAGGACCCCTTTCAGTCATGAATGACTATGGGATTGCACCTAGAAAGTTCCCCTCCGAGGCACAAGTCCAGGCAAGATTGTTTATGGAAGACCAGCAGTTACCCATGCATACTGGCCCCCCTTCTCCATGTCACTGATGTCATCCAGTGGAAAGGCAAAGGCTGATGCAACTTGGTACCTGTGATGTCGCAACTCATTTCTACAGCTGAGTGAACTGGAACAATGTGAAATAAAGAGTCTTGCTCAAGAACATGACACATAGCCTGGTCTGGGAATCAAACTCACTATCTAGTAATTGTGAACCCAATTCTCTAGCTACTGAGCCATGCACCTTCACTATATTAAATACACACACACACACACACACACACACACACACACACACACACACACACACACACACACACACACACACACACACACACACACACACATATTTTGCTGACATCATAAGAATTTATAAGTTTTTTGAAAGAACATATTTTAATTTTTCATTTGAATAGTATATCTTTGCAGTTGTAAATAATAAAGGTGTGGGTTTGAGTTTTATGGACACACTTTGATTTTTTTTTTCTGTCCAAAAGTTTTTCGACCTAATATTAACATACTATTAAGGTTTATGTGGTTTCCATAAAGAAAAAAAGTGTGTGTGTGTTTCTATGTATGTATGTATGTATGTATGTATGTATGTATGTATGTATGTATGTATGTATGTATGTATGTATGTATGTATGTATGTATGTATGTATGTATGTATGTATGTATGTATGTATGTATGTATGTATGTATGTATGTATGTATGTATGTATGTATGTATGTATGTATGTATGTATGTATGTATGTATGTATGTATGTATGTATGTATGTATGTATGTATGTATGTATGTATGTATGTATGTATGTATGTATGTATGTATGTATGTATGTATGTATGTATGTATGTATGTATGTATGTATGTATGTATGTATGTATGTATGTATGTCTAGTGATGGTCTACCCTTGAACAGGTCCTGTGCATGTGAACCTACAGCACCCACTTTACAACCTGCCATACCCTTCCACAGTTAAGTACATTACAAGAACTTGGAAAATACCATGACTAGATTTGGGATGAATACTAGAATGGTTTCCCCATTGCCTTCTCCAGACAGGTGGGATTTGAACTCAGTATGTAGAGAACTGGAAGATATACTGTGAAGCATTTCTGCTGGAACATCAACAGTTCTGTCACTCTCCCACCTGCAGAGCAATATGAAATAGTGTTTTTGCTCAAAAACACAACACAGCACCCAGTCCAGGATTGAACCCACAACCTAGTGATTGTGAGTGCAACACACTAACCATTAGGTCACATGCCTTCACACACAGACAATACACATATATACATGTCATGACAATAGCTTAGTGTTTTCACTATCTTCATTTCGTCATAGCTTTCTTAATAATGCATACTTTTTTTAATAAAATTTCCAGCAATACATTTTGGGATATACCTGCAGTTTATTTGCACACCCCTCGCTGGCTTGGTTTCTTAATAAGGCAAATTTTTTTAAAGACTATTTTTTAGTGTTACTTTTTGGGGGCAGTTTTAAGGTGTAGATTGTAATTATGCTTAGAAGTTTAAAAAAATATTCCTTTTCTCTCTGAACGAGAAAATGTCTAACTTTATAACTTGAAAAACTTTTGCATGATTGTTGGGTTTTTTCTTTGGCTCATGAAATTAGTCATTTAAGTTCAAAAGGAAAATGCTTCTACATATTTGGCATGCAGGCACATAGTCTGTGTGTGTGTGCACACACATGCATATTTTAACATATGTATGTCTGTTTATATATATAAATTTTTACACACAATCTTCTGACTTATTCTATATTTGCATTTATAAAATGCAATTTAAGCATGAGGGCATGGTCTAAATAAATATTTATTTATATCTCATAATACAGCTTATACATAGTGAAAGTAATTTTATATAAATCTGATGTTAGTCCAGTATTGCATCACATGTAACAAACAATTTAACTTTGGAAATGTTTTGCTTTTCATCAAAGCAAATCGTAAATATGTCAACCACATAAAACATAGCTACACACCACTTTCACTTTTTACGTGTTAGTTTTATGCTCACATACAGAATTCACCTTTTTTTTTTTTTGTTTAAACCTTTCCCAGTGCTTTCAGGAATTTTGTATTTGTGGTGCTTTTCTTACTTCAGACTTTGGAATGTTGAATACAAACAAAATTATTGACTCTATATCGCTTAAAATTATTTGTTGTCTATCTCAACTTCCTTCCATTTTGTTTGTCATGTGAGTATAAGTTGAAACGGCTTTAGCTAGAGCCTGAAATTGGGTCATACAATTTAATGAATAGACCATGTCGTGCAGGGAGCTTACCTTCTATAAAAACTACTTTCAGTGTTCAGTCAATTATGGAAAGAAACGTATTCTTACCTGTGTATGTATAAATGAAATCTAGGAAATAGTGAAGAAAAAGCTCTTTCATGTTGTGAACATGATTACAAACCAATTTTTTCATTTAAGCAAGAAGGAAAGAGAAAACTTTTTCTTGTTCTCTCTCACATTTTGATCGCTCTGTGCTAGAAATAGCAGCCAAATCTTCAAGTCACAACACGTTTAAATAAAAGGAGTCCTCTGTTTTTCCATTCGTCACCATTTCTCCCTTTTTTGAGTACACACGGTCGTTCCTTACATATATATATATATATATATATATATATATATATATATATATATATAAAATCATCATCATTTAATGTCAACTTTCCACACCAGCATGGGTTGAACGGTTTGTCAGGAGCTGGCCCTTCCTAACACCAAACCACCCCACGATCGGGTGGACAAGTTCAGAGCTATCTGGACACTTAGAATGCAGAACTCAATGATGAGTCTGAGAGTGACTAAACATTTAATCCATAATCATTAGTCTGACAAAAAGAATATAGATTAAAGAATTATGGACTAGTAAGGTTGGATTAAACACGTGGGCATATACACATACACTAAATTGGTTCATTGACCAGACCTGTTTTTAATTTCAACAGCAGAAATGGTTATACCGTAGAATTACAATGCAAGACTTTGCTTTATCTTTTTTTTATTTGTTTTTGTTTAGCTTGTCGATTCTTGGATATCATCAAATTTCTATAAAACCTTACTTCAGACATCTTCAATTTTCCATAACTAAAATAATTATACCTAGTTACAAAACACAGCTTAACACATCCTGCTTTTTGGTGGTGTTTGGATCTATTTTGTTTTTCAATTGTTTAGTTTGTCCATTGTCATCATTGTTTTTGTGTCTGCTTTTCCATGCTGTCATGGGTTGGATGGAACTTTTTTGGAGTAAGTGTTTTACGACCAAATGCCTTTCCTGACATCAATCCTTTTAGTTCTTTTATGACATGCTGGGATAAACACACACACACACACACATACACACGTGCATGCACATGCACGCAAGTACTCATACAAACATAGTCATCATTAATCTTATCCTTGATTCAACCATTGCTGTATGTTATACTTTCATTTATGTATCTTTTATCAGTTTCATTCTTTGGGCTGTGGCCATGCTGGAGCACTGCCTTGAAGGGTTAAGTCGAGAAATCAATCCCAGTACATCTTTTACGCTATCAGTCTCTTCCTCTGCACCACTAAATTACAGGTACACAAACAAACCAATACACACACATAGATGTAATTGTGTGTGTGTGTGTGTGTGTGTAAATGATTACCTACCAAATTCACTCACAAGGCTTTGGTTGACGTAGGCTTATAATAGAAGACACTTGCCCACAGTGCTGCTCAACAGAGCTCATCATGGAGCCATGTGGTTGGGAAGCAGGCTTAACCACACAGCTATTCCGTGTGTCTGAAGAAAAGAAGCTGTTTTAAAATTTTAATGCAATTTTACAAAATTACAGCACGTATGCATTGTGATTGATCAAGAAGTAATTAACCAAAGTTTTCTTTGTTAAAGATATCTATGAACAGATGATTAAATGTCTAATGCTTTGAGAGGAAGGGATATCTGCTTCCTTTTCAGTCATCTACAGGAAGATGTGAGTTCTCTCTGTCTCTCATTCGTTCTTCCACACCTACACACACACAGACGTGTGATTGTGTACGTATAAATACATGCATACATATATACATATATATACATATATATATATCTGTGTGTGTGTGTGTGTGAGAGAGAGAGAATGAGTGTGAGGAAAATTAAGAAAATGCAAAATTTTTCACCATCACACCAAAAGTGAAAAAGAAAGTGAGGGTAGTTAATAGCATGCTGAAAACATTGCACCAAGTAACTGAACAAATGAGACACTATACTTAATTGAAATATTGCAGCAAACAACTGCCTGCACTAAATGAAGATACTAAAACACGCCATTATTTATAGCTTTATCTACTTTTGAGTTCCAACATTAAAAATGAACTAAACAAGATGTGTTGTACCAAAATGAAACACTGGCCCAAATTAAGACACTGAAACCAATTGAAATGTTGCACCAAGTAACTGCATAAAATTTAGACACTGCACCAATTTCCATTACTAAATTAAGAGGTTTCATCAAATAACTGTACCTCACAGTTGTTCCTGATATTTAAGCATGTGTTTGCATATTTTCATTTATCTTGTCAATGTTCCTGACCATCTTGTTTGGAGGAACCATATTTGAAACAGCATATCATATGCATATCACCATATCGAACAGCATATCATAGTTATTGGTCAGTAATAATGATGATAATAATAATAATTATTTCTGGTTTAGGTGAGGATTAGCCAGTTCTGAAGAATTGACTTTGGTGATACTGTAAAACCCCACTGCTTTATTCATGCTCTATTTTATCAATCTCTGAAGGGACAAAATGCAATGTTGACCTTAGCTGGATTTGAACTTACAATGTAAAGAACGTGAAGAACTGGAACAAATGTTGCAAAGCATTTTTTCTAACGCTCTATTAATTCTGCCAGTTTGCTGGCTTAGTAGTAATAATAATAATAATAATAATAATAATGGAAGTGCTATCATGTACATTGTTTTGTCAAGGCAGACGAAATATTGCTGAACATTTTACCTGGCGTGCTAACGATTCTGCCAGCTCACCACCTTAATAATAATAATAATAATAATAATAATAAACTTTGATGGCATGCACTGCTCTCTCACTCCTCAATGCTAATGGTTTCAAATTTTGCAACAAGGGCAGCCATTTTTTTTTTGGTGGAGGAGGGGGGATGTTTTGATTACATTGACTCCAGTGTTCCACTGGTACTTAATTTATCGACTCCGAAAGGATGAAAGGTAAAGTCGACCTTAGCGGAATTTGAACTCAGAATGTAACACCAGGCGAAATACTGCTAAGCATTTTTAGCCCAGTGTGCTAACGAGTCTGCCAGAATGCCACCTTTCTCACTCAATAATAATAATAATGGTGATAATGATGATGATTTTGTAGCAGATCTTTTCCAACCATTGTCAATATGGAATATAGACATTACTAAGACAGTATTGAAGCTAACAATAATGACATAAACAATGACTATGATGACGATTATAAGAGGGAAGATAACGATGATTATTAGGTGTCTATTATATTAATCTTACATTGAAAAATGTAGCTTTGAATGTCCATAGTCAGATGCAAGCTGTCTTGTGTTTTCTTGATTTTTGTCACAAAATTTGTTTGTTTACTTCGTCCATCTGTGACTGTATTGATGTATGTGTATATATAGAGAGGATGAGGGGCAAGAAAGACGAGAAGACAAGGTAAATTTACAATCAGAATTATTAAAGTTGGTGCTCGGAGAAATGGGAAGAATATGTTCAATGTTTCAAACATTGTACTTCTTCAGAATATGGATGTAAAATGGAAAGAGAAAAGAAGGTAGAAATAACTAAAGAGAAAAATCCTGGCTAAATAGTGTTGGTTAGTTTATATGGTAGCCATTTAGTGACCAAATAAGTTGCCCAAGATTTGTATTCCAAGACAGGAGATGTGGGAGTGAGATGAATTGTGTGTTTGCATATGTGTGTGTAGTGTTTTAAGTACTAAGTACTAGCTGATGTATATACATCTGTTATATTGTGTTGTTTGTGTGTGTGTGTGTGTGTATATATATATATATATATATATATATATAATGTATGTATTTAAGAATAACATAACCTGAGGATGGAAGATAATGAGAGGAGCTCCAGTATGTATCCAGCCCTGGAATGAATCCTACAATAGGATAACATCTGGTAGGCCAACAACGAGCTCTTAAATACATGTTATGACGTTTTTTGCCCACATTATATGTGTGTGTGTGTGAGTGCTTTTGCACGTGCATCCTGTATATAGAAGCAGGAATCCTTATTCCTGCTTCTGGCGGAAGTGTTCTGCGCACATACAACCACAATCTCTCATCTACACACACTTGCGCATACAAGCTCCTATGCACACATGCTCCTTCGACCCTCACCCAAATGCGCTGATGCCACCAATTTCCTGTCCAACCATGCAGCCAAACTCCTTTTCTCAAGTATCTGCTGTCGCTTGCTTACAAAAACTGTGTCATCACTTGATCTTCTTTGAACAATTGCAGCCTCTGTGCTGGTAGCCATTTTGGACTTCCTGCACCTCCCCATTCATTTGGATTTCCACTGGCCTGAGGAAAGGCTCTCGTTAGGGGCTTTGAAACTTTAAGTTACACAAATCCCAAATCAAACTGTTTTGAACTATATATATATACATATATATATTATGAAACCAGTGGTTTGCCGTTAGGTTAAAAGTTTTTAGGAGGTTAGCTTTGAAAGTTACATTCCCTCGCGATCGGTAAAAATGTGCTTATTTTGGTAGTTTTGACTTATGAAGTCCCTCTAAGCGTGAGGCATTATTGTATAGTAATGCCCTTATATAAATTAAATTATATATATAACAGTTCAACCACATCTAAGTCATATGCAACTGTGTCAAACAGTTATTAATTACATGTATCTCAAACTAAATGTGTTGAATGCTATTTTTTCATTTCTTTGCCTCTGTCTGTGTGTGTGTGTGTGTGTGTGTGTGTGTGTGATACAAAAAAGATATTAGCAAGTTAATGTTTTATCAATTTTGAATTTAAAAGATAAGCTGCTGCTGATTTTGACCCAGGAGATAACCCCCATATTACCATGAAAATTTCTTTGAAAACCCGGCTGAAGGTAATGCTATTGAAATGGCAGCATGGGGATATTGCATCATGTAAGAAGTATAACACATATTTTTAGTTTATGTAAATAGTTCTCGAGTTATCTGTTTACATAAAATGCCCTCCTTCTTTTAAATCTACATCGTCATCAGTTACAGTATGTAACCTTTTTAAGAGTGTATTTTCACACTTTTGGCCAGAATTGTGTGTGTGTATATGTGAGTATATATATATATATATTTATATATATATATGTACTCACATATATATTTATAGGTGTGTGTGTTTTAATAATGACACCAAGTTATAGTTGAGAATAGCATATCCATGTATCAACAGTATATATGGACATTAACATTTATATTAGTGTGTGTGTATGTATGTACAATATATATACACACACACACTCATATATATATATATTAAAGCTGCTTCAGAGACTCGAGTTTTGTGCCAAGGTACTTGTCAAACTGGTTTAGTTAGAAAGTTACATGAAATTTCTGGAGGAAAACTTTTGGCCCAGAAAACATTAAAAATGTCACCTGATAATGCGGAAGTTTGAATTTTATTTGCTATCAGTGATTGGACTGCATATAAATGAGCATATGTATATAGCTACTTAAATGAAAACAAGTAGAGCATGCGTATTCATACAAATGTATATACATATATACAAGTGTGTGTGTGTGTATGATGCACACAGATGTAAGTGGCCAACTGGCAGTTAAGTTAAGTTGCCTTGTAGTCATTCCAGGTCCCTGGACTTTTAGTTCACATCCCACTGTGATCAAAGTAGCAGCCCTCTACTGAGGTGATTCTTTTTTATTCCTCTTGCTCAGTCTTCCTCTCTTCTGGAAGAAATCAATTATGGTAAGACCTGGTGAGGGACAGGCCTTCGGCTCTAAAATGCTGAACATATGCTTGTTGCACTGATGTCTTTACAATTCCATCAAGGAGGCAAGGCAGTGTATGTGTGTTTGTGTCATTTGTTCATTTATCTATGTCTGCTTTTCTATGCAGGTATGGGTCGGGTGAACATTTATTGAAGTAGTAGTTTACAGCCAGATGCTTTTCTTGTCACCGACCCATAACCCATTTTTGAAGTAAGCACTTCTTCATTTTCAATACGCAGGTCTTCTTGTATTTAGAGAAACACATGACATTGTTTGCAGGCATATTTACTTTGTAAACATCATAACTTTTGTATGCACACACACACACACACACACACACACACACACATGTGTGTGTGTCTTGGGTCTGTCATGACCATACAAATTCATTGTGCCCAGCTTATTCCAGTTTCCACGGCACATAAGCAATTGAGAATATGACACTACCTGCTACTATTTGTATTCATTCATGCATGAGTGGAGTAATGGGAAATGAACTACATGCTGCCCAGTCTTGGGATTGAAACCATGTGTTAATAATTTGCGAGTCCACTGCTCTAACTACTAGTTCTTGTGCCTTTATGTGTGTGTGTGTGTGTGTGTGTGTAGATATGTACATGTGTCTGTGTATATTATGTGTGTATATATGTACACGTCATTATTTCACATCTACTTTCTATGCTGGCATGGTTTGAATAATTTGACAAGATCCAACAAGTCGGATGACCCTATCTACTTCACCATCTTAGTTTTGACCTAGTTTCCATGGCTCGATGCTTTCCAAATGCTGACTGCTTTTTTATGGCATCAGAAATTATGAGGTTACCCTGTAACTTGCAATACTAAAATATCTTGATGCAGAAAAGGAAGTGGCTTTAGGTAAGGAGTTGAAAGGTTAAAAGTATGGTAAAAAGTACAATAACAGGTTTGTTGTCATGAAGACTCTTCATGGCTACCCTGCATTATACAAGGCTGGGTCTAAATTGGGTGGAGCTGGGGTAATGAGAAAGCTGAATGTGATGAGGCACCAGCGCATACCTTCAAGACACAAGGTGAATGAAACAGAGCATTTGTCTCTGTCTACCTCACTATTCCACCATCACATCACCTTCAGTCTGACTGGAACCTTGCACCAGCCACAAATTTAATCCATAACCTTCAAGTTGTCCAGTGGGAACATTTCGTATTTATATTTCATAAGTTTATTTTTCTGTACTGGCATGAGTTGAGTAAATACTTATTTGAAGCAATATTTTATAACTGACTTCTTACAGTCACCAATCATTATTCATTTTCAAGTAGCGGACTGTTTTTTTTTTATTCCACCAAATGACTACAAGATAAATCGTTTACAGGGAATATCAAATGTTATCAGCTTTTTGTTTTTACTCAGATGTTCTCATGTGAAGAAGTGTAAATAATATTTGTATACATATGCAATGGCTTTCCATATTCTAATTCCACTCATAAACCCTTGCGCTATTGTAGTTGGAGTGAACCTGTGATCATGTAGTTGTGAAACAGACTTTTTAACCCCATAGCCATTGTTCTTTCGTTCTCCTGAGCTTCCTTGTCCTACTGGTGACCCACAGGTGCTGGTGCCATGTGAAAAAACAACCATGTTGGTGTCATATAAAAAGGTACCCATACCAGTGTTACATAATAAGCACCCATGTCAATGCTACATTATAAACACTCGGTACACTCTGTAAAGTGGTTGGCATTAGGCAGGACATCCAGCTGTAGAAATCAGGCTGAGATAGATGACTGGAACCTGGTGCAGGCCTTTGTCTTGTCACTTCCACTCAAACTGTCCAACCCATACCAGCATGGAAAATGGACATTAAATGACGACGATGATGATGATAAAATTTTTAATCCAGAAAAATATATTAAATCTCCAGGACAGAAGTGGTAACTGCCAGTTTTATATCTGTATTTCTATGGAAATTATTTTGGCATTTTGTCAAGGTGAAAAATTTATCCATGTTGGGCTGGAATTAGATCAAAAACAGTATTGCATCTATCTGGAAATTGTCTCCCTCTCTTTCAAAACAGACTGTGTATGCTGGAAACTTGGAGTTACAAAAAAGAAGTATTTTAATATGTAAATTAAAATGCATGAAACGACGACTTCATTGGCAATCTACACATGTCTACTCGCCAAGTTGACATCTCAATTTATTAATATGCAGTTTCTCAGCTTTTGAAAAACTCCTTCTAACTGCCACTTATATGTAGCCATCTGGCCTAAGTTGGACAGGTTGTAATCTACCCTTAGTTCCTTGGTAACCATCAGATTACAGAGCCTAGTACACTGTCAAAAGCTGTCTCAAATTGATGAATGCTAAGTATAGGAGCATATTCCTAGTGAAGTACCTCTGTACTTGGAAGATGGCATTGGTAGTACATCTTGCTGATACAAATCTAAACATCATTTCATCTAAGTTTATGCTGTGTCAGTATTACCATGATTTACTTAGACTAGTCTAATAATTTGATGCCTCTATAATTGTCTCTGTCTCTCTAATGCATCTCTTTCACCCTTATAGCAGTTGACAATCATGCTGCTGTGCCAGTCATTGGGTATGATACTTTCCTGTTCTATCTAATTGGTTGTGTGAATGACTAGCATGTGCCCTATTTTGACAGATATTTTAAACAGTCAACAACTCTCCCCCATGGATCAACTTCCTACATATATCTTAAAATTGCACTTGTGACTACACTGTTGACAACTTGGATAGCTAATTCCTTGTGAGTTTTACTTACAGTAGACCCTTTTTCTTCCATGCATTCTCTTCACTCAACAACTCATATCTCGTAGGCCACCTTCTTTTCATTACTGCTAAGTGTGATATTATCATTCTATATACACTTCTAACAGTTGGCATCTTGATTTTTCCCTCATACACTTTTTTTCAATCCAAAGTACTTGATGCATCTGTGTACCACTATTTTGGGGCAATGAAATATAACAAAATGATATATATATATATATATATATATATATATATATATATATATTTATATATTCTGTTATTCTTTTATATGTTTCAGTCATTTGACTGTGGCCATACTGGAGCACTGCCTTAAAAGGTTTTAGTCAATGAAATCAACTCCAGGACTTGTCCTTTGTAAGCCTAGGACTTATTCTATTGGCCTCTTTTCCCAAACTGCTAAGTTATGGGGATGTAAACTCCCCAACAGTTGTCAAGCAATGGTGGGGACACACACACACACACATATATACATGATGGGCTTTTTTCAGTTTCCGCCTACTTCGGCCCTAGGTGATAGTAGAATACAGTTGTCCAAGGTGCCATGCAGTGGGACTGAACCATGTGGTTGAAGAGCAACCACATACACATCTATAAGTGTGGGCTTTTCTTTAACCCTTTAGTATTCAGATTTTTCTGTTAGATGTAAGACTCATTCGCATAGTTTTAAACTAATTATGCATTATTTTGTAGCTTCAAGATTTTGATGATGTGGTTGTTTATTTTTAGAATGACATTGTAGGGTGGGTGTGAGAGGCCAGATTTGGCTGTGATCATAAAACAAAGAGAATATTTGGGCTGGATATAGCTAGTTTAAATGTTAAAGGGTTAAGGTAATCTTTTCAGAAAAGTGCTGCAATTTAAACTGAAACTAGCAATAATAGAAATTACAAAAACCAATAATGCTTAAAAATAAGTGAATCTTATACCATACACTAACTTTATTTTGTTTTCTAAATGGTTTCGAATGTCAGAGATTGTGTGTTAAGGAATATTGCATCTTATATTTTAATTGTTTGACTCTTGTAGAACAATCACATATTTACCCACATTCATCAACTTTTCCCTTGAAAACTTTCTTACTTTTTTTTTGTAAATGACTCATTCCTTTTGTAAATCAATGTCTTGCTTCCAACAATGCTAGCTTAATAAGTTAACTGATTATTTTTAATGATGTTGATGAGAAATAAAAACGCACTATGACAATAAACTATTTTGAATCATTTACTTGTTTTGGTCTAGTAAGAATTTTTCCCTACCATTCACCACTACCACTCCAAAACAGACTATGAATTTTTCAGTTTTGATAAATTGAGATTCTGTGTTACTTGTCATTACATCTTACACATTTAGCTTGTCTTGGTCTCTTGTCTCAACAATTGTCATGGACAGAATTATGTCTCTGTAAATATTTCTTCTGGAAACTTTCAAATAAAATTTATTTTTGTTGAGTTTTTGTAAAATGTGTCCATTGAAACACTTCCATCTTTGGCTGTAAGAGTGCACCTGTTGTATAAAATTGACACATAATTGCTCTTTTTATTTCTAGCTCAACTTGATTTTGATGACGTACATACTCAGTTTTATCACTTGTCACAGAACAACTATTAAGTGAGGATTTTTTTAAAACTCCCAGCATTTTACTTTTATGCATTTCTTGAGCAATTTTTGGGTGTTTTGAACATCGGACATTTAGGTTCTAGTAATGTTTTTTTTATTATGCAATATTTATGGCTTAATAAAATGTCAATTGTTAAATAAAATAATTGGAAATATTTCCCTCTAAGATTTCAATTAAAATTTTTATATTAAACAGTTTTAACATATTAGGCAACATATTGACTGATTAGTCACTGATGAAATTCTTTTGTGTTATTACCTACTATAAGCAGGTTGGAACAAATAAAGTTTTAAGAAGTTTGTTCTTGCTGCAGTGTGTATATATATATATATATATATATATATATATATATATATGTGTGTGTGCAAACAGAAGTATGTAGCAATATATAAACTGAAACATTTTATCATTTTATTGATTCCATTTTTATCTTTTTTTTTTTTTGTTGTATAGTTTTGATCTGTGTGTAAGATAGTAAACAACTTTGCGCAATCCAATCTTTGGATATAGATACAACTTATCTGAATATTACTTTGGAAAAATGGGTAACATTTAGTTTCCAAGCATCCATAAATTCCAGATTTAAAAATCTGGTGGGATAGAATACATTTTTACTCACCAAGGCCTTTTCCCCATAAGAGGGGGTAGCCACAACAAAATACATACCAGACATTTCATTCATTTCCCATCTCAAAGAGGTGAACCCTGTCCTATGCTCGGGTCAAGGCATAGAATGCAACCCCCAATATCAGCAACAGGGCCCTGACAACTTAAGCTGGTTTACCCCTGCCACATCATGCTGGTTTCGTACCCCTTTGAGCAACATCAAATTTACTCATCTGGCCACAAACACTCTCCAAGCTTTCCTATCATTTATAAACTCTCTTGCCTCTCTCACTTCAACACCTAACCACTGAAGCTTTCCTCATTCCATCCATCCACACAAACTGAGGTCCGCTTCTGGTTCTGCTGCCTACCACTTCTGCCTTCATCACCCTCCTAACCATCCACTCCTCATCCATCCTATTCATGTGGCCAAACCCCCTCGACATTCATCTATCTATTCTGGTACATAGATTTACTCTCATTCCTGAATTAATACTGTATTTTTTACGACCGGATTTTGTGAGTGAATGTAAAGTATGTAATAAACTAAAAAGGATGTTGATACTTAACTTCTGAGTTAGTCAGATTAAATATATACTTAGTTTTGTCTTTTTATTAATTTTTGAAGTCAGATCAAGTTTATTTAACAATGATTTTTTTTTTTTCACTTTGTATCTAGACTTGAAATAATTTTCTTCAACAGGGACTGTGTAATTCTATAGTTCTTGTCTTAAAACATGTACATCCTCAAATTACAGCATCATTTAATGTCCGTTGTCCATGCTGGCATTAGCTGGATAGTGTGGCCAGAGCTGGGGAGCTGGGTGGGGGGAAGCTGCACCAGACTCCAGCCTGCTTTGGCATGGTTTTTATGACTGGATTCTCCTAATGCCAACCACTTTACAGTGTGCTGGCTGCTTTTAGCACACTCTGTGAAGTGGTTGGCATTAGAAAAAGCATCCAACCACTATTGCAATGGCAAAACGGATTTTAAACAAAAATAAGGAATCTATTTTAGATACACAGGATATCAAAATCTATCGATAATTATTAACATCTGTGTGTATGTATGTACTCTTTTAATGTCATCAGCTGGATGTCCTCTATTTTAAATGTATAGATTGTTTGGAGTCCCAACAATCCTAAATCCAGCATTGAACACACCTCTCCTTGACATATTTATTGGTTGCTAAACCATTTCCATCCATCATCATATCACTTTTGTTGGCACACAGCACAAGAAACAAGATAAATATAAATTTGGAATTTTCTTTGTCTTGGTCAGCTGCAATTCGCTTTAAAAAAATGAGCATAAAACAAGTTCTTGTCTTTTTTGGATCCATTATTGCCTGTCTAACTCCCATAGAAATTATTAGCTTTTAAAGAAATCATTTTATAAAGACAGTATTTTTATATAAGTAGTTAGTGAAAATTTCTGAGTGCATTTTTATCTGCTAGTAAAGTCAAGCCATGTTCAAGAAAACTCACAAATAAAACTTATATCTTTTGTACCAGTTTGCTGGCTGGTATTTTGAAAATATTTGTATATTAAAAAAAAAAAAAATTTTTTGTTTGTCTATTGTTGATAATGAAGAATTGTTATAATTACTTAATTACTTATAAATCATATGCACTGCTTTTTTTGTTTCTGGTACTAGAATGATTTTTGATAGATCTGCATTTGTCACATCTCATTTCATGACTGAATCACTTATCTCTTGGTTTATCTCTCTGCCTCATCCACTTAAGTATCAGATTATGCCATTTTATCACTTAAGACACATTGTTCTTGCTCATCCCATGAGCAAACTTCTATCAAAGAATTAAAAACCTAAATAAATTACTCACTCTTAGAAAACATGTAAGTATTGCTTTACAGCCAGCTAATACTACTATCTCCTTGCTTAGCTGAGTTTGAGTAATCTAAAATCCCTTAATTTAGGAGATAATCATGTACTGTGGATTATGTAATTAAAAAAAAAAGAGTTGTGTAAACCTGATTAATCTGTTAATGGTAAATATTAAAGATTTAGAATTCTCAGATGTTCAATTTAAATTATGACATTAAAGCTAGTGTATTAACTTGACAAAACAATTATTAAAGTTGAATGATTGCTACTATCAAGTGTGAAGGTACACGGCTAAATGGTTAGGGTAATCAGCTCACAATCGTTAGGTTGGGAGTTTGATTCCTGGTAGCATGGCATGTCCATGAGCAAGGCATTTTATTTCACATTGCTCCAGTTCATTCAACTGGCAAAAATGAGTTGTACCAGTAATTCAAAGGGGCAAGCCATGTCGCACTCTGCATCATGCTGAATCTCCCTGAGAACTACGTTAAGGATACTCACGTTTGTGGAGTGCTCAGCCTCTTGCACAGTAATTTCATATGCATGTTGTTCCATTCATTGGATCAACTGAAACCCTCGTTGCTATAACTGACAGTGCCACTCTAGTATACTTTCAAGTGTTAGTTGTTACATAGTAAATAATATTAGGGACTCTGCTTCAGTGTGAGAAAGCTTTGATCTTCTCCAACCTTCTATCTTCTGGTGCAGTTGAACTTGGCACTGCAGCCTAATGAAATGCTTATCTTTTATCTTTTGTCTTTTACTTGTTTCAGTCATCAGACTTAGACTGTGGCCATGCTGGGGCACTGCCTAGAATTTTTTTTTTTTTAAGCCTGGTACTTATTCTATTGGTCTCTTTTGCTGAATTGCTATGTTACATGGATGTAAGCATACCAACACTGGTTGTCGAGTGGTGGTGGTAGTTACACACACACACACACATACGACAAACTTCTTTCAGTTTCCGTCTACTAAATCCACTCCAAAGGGTTTGATTGGCCTGAGGCTATAGTAGAAGACACTTGCCCAAAGTGCTGCACAGTGGGACTGAACCTGAAACTATGTGGTTGAGAAGAAAGCTTCTTAACCACTGAGTCATGCCTGTGAGTATGTATATATGCATGTATGTATATATACAACAAGCTTCTTTCTGTTTCCGTCTGCCAAATCCATTCACAAGGCTTTGGTCAGCCCAAGGCTATAGTAGAAGGCATTTAAGGTACTTTGTAGTGGGACTGAACCTGGCACCATGTGGTTGGGAAGCAAACTTCTTACAGCACAGCTACTATGCCTTACTTTATTTTTTTTAATCAGAAACTTAGATACAGTGTGACTACAATAGAATGTGAGCCCCACCCCAACTCTTTTGCCTGTAGCTGTAACTCTCCTCAAATTACCTATTCCAACAATTGATATTATCCAAATTTACAAGACTAGACATGAAACACTTACACATTCACTCAATGCTGGCTCAGATAACTTGAATCTTTTCCATGCTAGTTACACACATGACCTTTTTGATCTTCATAATCTTGATCATTATTTCAGTGATTTTTTTTTCTTTTTTTTTTCTACAGTTGTTTGGACAGTTCTGCATAACAAACGTTCTGACTTCTCTGTAAAGTTCAAAATTTTTCAGGTTTTCATGTAGTATAACCTCACCGTGGTACTTCCACTTATTGGTGCCCACTTCTCTCAATGTGATTCTACATGTTGATTGCATATTCAGTTACTTTTTCAATTGACTAATACTTGTTTAAAAATTCCCCCACTCATAATAAAATTTTGGTGATCATTTTGAAACCTCAAATATTTTTGTTACTAATACATTGTTTTCATAAATTTTAAAGTTTCTCCTAAATTATACTTTTTTTTTTGTTTGAGCTGAACTCACTTAGTCCAGTGTTTTTCAACTGGGGTTCATATGACGCTAGGGAATCCATATGGCCCCTGAGGGTCTGTATGGCCCTTGGAGGTCCATATAAGATTTTGTTAAAATTTATCGGCAACAAATTGGTTATTCTACAATACACAAAATATAAAAAAAATTTTTAATACAATTTGTAATCATCTTAATCATTCTCATTGTCATTATCATCATCATTTAATATCTGTTTTCCATGCTGGCATGGGCAAGATGGTTTAACTCGAGCTAGTAAGCTGGAAAGCTGTACCAGGTTCCTGTCTGTTTCAGCTTGGTTTCTACTACTGGATGCCCTTCCTAATGCCAACCATATTACAGAGTGTAGGGGGTGCCTTTCATGCATCACCAACATGGGTGCCTTTTCCATGTCACTGGCACAGGTGACTTTTATGTGCCACCAGCATGGGTGCCTTTTACATGTTACTGACACTAACTACAACTAAGATTTCACCTAGCTTTTTTCACATACCGAATGGCTATGGAAGCCCAGTAGAGTAAAATAGAAACCAAAGGGGTCTATTGGTAAAAAATGGTTGAGACCCACTGGCTTGGAGTATTCTGTATAATTTATGTTTCAAGAAATTCTCTGTTGCAATTCACTGTACCTCACTTAACACATACTCATTTCTTTTTTTGTCTTCAGATCACAATACGACTAATATTAGTCAGTGGGAAAACAAAAGAGTTTATATTTTCTCCTAATGATTCAGCTGCTGACATTACAGAATATGTTTATAGTAATTGGCCAGAAGGTAAGTTATGCTATTGTTGTTATTGAGATTAATGTTTTTGTTGTGTGAGAGGTAAGCTGCTGGTGCACTGACTATATCACATAGTTTCAATTATCAACTTTAGCAGTTTCCTTTCTATTTATGAAAGCTAAAAATATACTCCTCTTAAAAATGTAAAATTTGGTGCTTTTTGAGAAATTGCTATTGTTTAGACCCAGGTCAGTCTTGAACCAGCTTTGATCATATCTAGTCCAGTCATGACCATCCTGCTTTCTATTAAGTCATGTAATACCGCATTATCCAAAGTATATGTCCTTTTTAAAAATAGCAATATATTTTGAGGTAGTACTGGTTGCTGTTTGTAATAGAATGAGCAACTACATAAAGGCTCTCTCATTGGCTTGTTGAGAAGCAATTATTTATTCCCTAGGTCTTATTAAAACTTAGACCCAAATTTCCAATTAATGATTAATTATACACCACTGATTAACAGAAAAGAATGAATGCGCTTGGTAGATATTTCTTCATGTATCAGTCTGATTTTATGCTTGTGTATTAAAAAAACAAACAACCAACCTCTTATGTATATAAAACAGTCAGTTATGACCAGGTTTATATGCATAACAATCCTGTAGTTTGATGCCTCTTACCACTCCATTTGGTAGTTTGAGCTTGCTGTTTGTGATGGAATGAGCAACTACATAAATCTTAAATATTTTAAGAATTGCTAAAATAATATTTACATGATGTTGGATTGAATCAAATAGCCATAATGCTTTACGGCCAAGTATTTTAGTTAAGAGAAATTTTTATTATATATTGAAATTATGATGTCATTCAAACAGAATGAGACTACTGAAACATGTGTACTGGATATTTAGTTCCAATCTTGTTGAGGTTTTTGACTCTTTCATTTCAAGGAAATCAAAAAAATGAAATGTGTGTGTCAGGTCTGTTCAGTCGGATAGGCCTTTCCGAGACCACACCAGTTTATGGCCTTGTGCCATTGTAAGAAATCAGTATTTTAGTTCTCTGTATTGCATCAAATGTTTGTTTTAAGAGAATTAATGAAAGTCATAACTTTTCATTTATGTATCAGCAAGAAATAATTATTTTACAACCATATATCTAGTCACAATATCAAATTATTTGAAATGAATATTTTTCTGTAGTAATATAGTAAAACTGGAATAAGAATTGATATTTTTGTCTTGTGTGACATACAGTTGTTTCATAATTTCTTAATAATAATCATTATTGATTTTCCCCTTTTTTTAAAATTTATTCTTCAGCTATAAATTTAATACATTTCAGAATATTTTTCTAACTTATTTTATATGTATTTTAGATTGGGCAGATGAAGTTTTGCCATCTACAAATATTTTGAGGTTGATTTACCAAGGACGGTTTCTTCATGGAAATGTAACCCTTGGAGGTAAGTAACATTTGTTTACTTTTTTTTTTTACATCTTAAATTTAATAATTAACCCTTTTGTTACCATATTTATGTTAAAATACACTGCCTTTGTTTCAATTAATTTTTAGAATAATATTTAGTAAAATAACCTTCTCTTTATTAAACTGGAGTCTGGAACAATTTAGCATAAAATTTTGTTGGAATATTATGATTTAGACTTCTTTAAAACAGTAAATTCATGTCATAGAACATGGGGTGGTCCCAGGTGGGCTGTTAACCAAAGGGTGAAAAGGTGGAAGGTACTGTGAAACGAGAGGTAAACTCTCTAATAGCTAAAATTGCAATTTAGTTTCAATTTATATTTAAATCCATCTCATTTCAATTATGTTGTTAATGCCTTGGGGAAAGGCATGATTTTCAGTTTTTCTGTTTGTAAGTATGCAATTTTTGGCAAACTAATATATCATCAGTTAATGGCTGTTTTCCATGCTGGCATGGGTTGGATGGTTTGAGAGGAGCTAGTAAGCCGGAGGATTGCGCCAAGCTCTATTGTCTGCTTCGGCATGGTTTCTACAGCTTGATGCTCTTCCTAATATCAACCACTTTACAGTATGTACTGGGTGCTTTTTATGTGGCACCAGCACCAGAAAGGTCACCAAATAACTTGAAAGACAGAAGACCTTTCAACCTTCAGAGGGAGTGGTATTGAGAGAGGTGGTTTTGTGCTTGATGAGCCGTTAAACTCTATGAGAGGGACAGAAATAGATGTTTTGCTGTAGAGGAGATATATAACTACCCCAGTTGGTGAGAGAGAGAAATGGTGGTAGAGATGTCGGACAGCTAGGTGAAATGATACAGCCGATTGGACAGAGTGAGTGGAAAGAAGGCTGATAGAGGAGGAAGTGTGAGAGATGTTTAGAGATGAGGTAGATCTGACTTGACTGTAGCTAGTGATATAGTGAGAGATGTAGGAGTGGCTCAGAATGGAGTGGGATGGGGGTTACATTAGATGTGTGAGGGCATTGAGAGCAATAGCAGATAAGAGGTGCTAAGGGCGGAGTATAACAGAGGAGGGTGAGAAAGAGAGCAAAGGCAGAAAGCCAGTGATTTGTGGAAATAGTGGAAGGAGGGGGAAGATAATGAGGAATGGAAGTGGTTGTGTTTGGGTAGTAACTAAAAGGGAGTGGGGACAGTATGTTGTTATTCTGCTCTCAGGTGATGATTTCAGTAGCTAAGTAGTACCATAGTCAGAGAAGAGACAAGTGTTAGGGGCTGAGATATTGGAGAAAAGCTTGATAACTCCACCAACCAACTAACCAACCACCCACATACACATACAGGCATTACCGAAGTGGTTTTAGGGTATAATTTCTGCTATGGTGGTTGGGTTTTCTTGACCACAGCAAAATGCCAGTAATCTCCTACTTCTAATACTTCATCCAATGTCTTCCTGTGTCTCCATCTTCCACAAGTTCTGTCTACTTTAAGCAATTAACACTTCTTTATGCAACTGTCCTCATCCATATTCATTACATGACCAAACCAGTGAAGTCTTCTCGCTTGCATGCTGAATCTAATTTCTCTAATGCCTAACTTTCCTCTCAGTACACTAGCACTTTGTTACATGAGAGCTGATATTGCAATCCAACAGTGCACACATGCTTCATTTTTTTCTAGTCTTTGTATGTTCTCTGTATTTAGGCCCCACATCTCACTACCTTGTAACATTGCAGTTTGTACACAAGCATTATATAATTTTCATTTTATTTGGAGAAGCTTTTTATTGTCAACTGAAATTAAAGTTCTCTGAATTTTCTCCATCCTCATCTTATTTTAGCAACTATACTTTTAGGACATTCATCTCCACTGCTAATTAAGTCACCTAAGGAACAGAAATCATCAATTACCTCTAGAGAGCTTCCAGAACATATGAGAAAATCAATTTCCCGTGTATCTGTAGTCTTTATGATGACACCTGTGCACCTTCCACACACAAACACTTTCTCCATTAACCTTCCTATAATTCCACTGAGCCTCTTGTATGTCCATAGCTTACACTAGGTATACCATATGAAATTCTTGTCTACTCCATTGCTACATACTGGAAGGGCCATTCACCTGAAGGATGTAATGTCTTGTCTATTTTCTTGTTTACTAGAACTTTAGTCTTTGCTAAGTTTAACTCTAAAACCCATCAGTTCCAGGTTTTGCCTCCACACCTGGAATTTCTAACTCTGTTACTGCTTCTGCTATGAGAGTGAGATCATTTGGTGTAATAGTTGTTCCGAAGGGCAGCTAGTCTAAAATTTCATTATCATCATCAGGAGGACAATGGTGAATAGGAGAGGACTGAAATCTGAGCCCTGATGAATGCCTACCTGTACACTAAATTTGTCACTGTACTTATGGTTAACTTTTTTACCTTACTGACAACACCCCTGTCCATGGCCTGTACAGCTTTGACAAGCTATTTGTCTATCTCTAGCTTCCTCATTGCCCACATATCACAGAGCAAGAATTTCTCTAGGTCAATGGATATCAATTACAGTGGTTTATTCTGAGCTGAATACTTTTCCTGCATTTATTTGACTAAAAGATAGTGTCAGTAGTACTTCTCCCTAGTCAAACTGCATTTCATCTACTCTAATTCTGTTCCTGATTAATTGGGTTGTAACTCTCTCCGTAACTTTTATGATGTGGTCCAATAATTTGATACTTCCATAATTACTTCTGTCTTTACCCTTGTAGCAGCTGACTATTATTATGCTGCTACACCAGTCATTGGGGACGACACCTTCCTGAATAACTAATTAACTATATGGGTAACTAGACTGTATCCTACTCCGCCAGGTATTTTAAGCATCTCAACAGTAATTCCAAATGGACCAGAGACTTTTCTTTGTCTTCATATCCTTAATTGCCTTATCTGTCATACTGCTGTCAACTAGAATAGCTGGCCTCGGTTGGGTTCAACATACGGGGGTGGGAGTGGGGGGGGGATCCCTTTCTCCCATTCATGAAGTTACTTAGATTTAAGAAACAAGACATGGTAGGTATGCTCTTGTAAATTGTGAGCCAGTGCCATATCTAGTTGGCTACTTCACGTCAACTTAACTAAATCGTCTCTTTTAATGTCCACTTTTCCATGCTTGCATTGGTCAGATAGAATTTGTTGAGTAAGCAGATTTTCTACACCCAGATGCCCTTCCTGACCCCAACCCTCACCTGTTTCCAAGCAAGAAAATTTTTACCCATGGCCAGACATGAGACTTTCATGGAAGATTGGAAACAAACGACATTATTTTTCATGATTGTGATGTTCATTTAGAACCGTCATGTAATGTCAAGCATGGGTGAAATCCACCTGATCACCCACCCACCCATCCACACACATATGCGCATGGCAGGCTTTCAGTTTTTGTTTTACCAAATTCACTCAAGTCTTTGATTGGCCCAGCACTAGATAGACTCTTATCCTGAGGTAGGACTGAACCTGAAACCACATGGCTAGAAGACTGGCTTCTTAACCACACAACCATGCCTGCATCTAATGCAGAGGAAAAAAAAACCTAATAAAATAGAGACTATAAATTTTTTGTACTCATAAATATGTAAATACTTTGAACTTCCTAATAATTATTAACTTGCTGTGTATCATAGAGGACAAAACGAGAAGGAAAGTTAAGTATGACTCAAACCCTTATCTAGTATATATATATAAATATATCATCATCATCATCATCATCGTTTAACGTCCGCTTTCCATGCTAGCATGGGTTGGACGATTTGACTGAGGACTGGTGAAACCGGATGGCAACACCAGGCTCCAGTCTGATTTGGCAGAGTTTCTACAGCTGGATGCCCTTCCTAACGCCAACCACTCAGAGAGTGTAGTGGGTGCTTTTACGTGTCACCCGCACGAAAACGGCCACGCTCGAAATGGTGTCTTTTATGTGCCACCCGCACAAGCCAGTCCAGGGGCACTGGCAACGATCTCGCTCGAAAATCCTACAGGAGCCAGTCAGGCGGTACTGGCAACGGCCACGCTCAAAATGGTGCATCTCATGTGCCACCCGCACAAGAACCAGTCCAGGGGCACTGGCAACGATCTTACTTGGCTTGCCGGGTCTTCTCACGCACAGCCCATTTCCAAAGGTCTCGGTCCGTAGTCATCGCCTCGGTGAGGCCCAATGTACGAAGGTCTTGCCTCACCACCTCAGCCCAGGTCTTCCTGGGCCTACCTCTTCCACGGGTTCCCTCAACTGTTAGGGTGTGGCACTTTTTCACGCAGCTATCCTCCTCCATTCTCACCACATGTCCATACCAGCGCAATCGTCTCTCTTGCACGCCACAACTGATGCTTCTAATGTTCAGCTTTTCTCTCAAGATACTTACACTCTGACGGGTATTCACATTGACATTACACATCCAACGGAGCATACTGGCTTCATTCCTTGCGAGCTTACGTATGTCCTCAGCAGTTACAGCCCATGTTTCACTGCCATGTAGCATGGTTGTTCGTACGCATGCGTCATACAGTCTGCCTTTTACTCTGAGTGAGAGTCCCTTTGTCGCCAGCAGGGGTAAGAGCTTTCTAAACTTTGCCCAGGCTATTCTTATTCTAGCAGCTACACTTTCAGCGCACCCACCCCCACTACTAACTTGGTCGCCCAGATAGCGGAAGCTATCGACTACCTCTAGTTTTTCACCCTGGAATGAGATAGAGGTTGTTTCCTGTTTGTTTGCAGTCTTTATTGCACCTGAACATCTGCCACAAACAAAAACTAACTTGCTAGTTAACCTGCCTTTGATGTTGCTGCACCTCTTATGTGTCCATAGCTTGCACCGGGTACATCTTATAGAGTTACTACCTACTCCTTTTCTACATACTGAGCAGGGCCATCTACCTGAAGGGGTTTGTGTTTTATCTACCTTCCTACTTATTAGGATTTTGGTTTTAGCTAGGTTGACTCTAAGGCCCTTCAATTCTAGACCTTGCTTCCACACCTGAAACTTCTCCTCTAGTTCTGATAGTGACTCCGCAATTAGGGCAAGGTCATCAGCATAGAGGAGCTCCCAGGGGCAACCTGTCTTGAACTCCTCTGTGATTGCCTGGAGGACTATGGTAAATAATAGGGGGCTGAGGACGGAACCTTGGTGGACCCCTACCTCTACCCGGAATTCATTGCTGTACTCATATATATATATATATATATATATATCATCATCATCATCATCATCGTTTAACGTCCGCTTTCCATGCTAGCATGGGTTAGATGATTTGACTGAGGACTGGTGAAACCGGATGGCAACACCAGGCTCCAATCTAATTTGGCAGAGTTTCTACAGCTGGATACCCTTCCTAACGCCAACCACTCAGAGAGTGTAGTGGGTGCTTTTACGTGTCACCCGCATGAAAACGGCCACGCTTGAAATGGTGTCTTTTATGTGCCACCCGCACAAGCCAGTCCAGGGGCACTGGCAACGATCTCACTCGAAAATCCTACGGGAGCCAGTCAGGCGGTACTGGCAACGGCCACGCTCAAAATTGTGCATCTCATGTGCCACCCGCACAAGAGCCAGTCCAGGGGCACTGGCAACGATCTTACTTGGCTTGCCGGGTCTTCTCACGCACAGCACATCTCCAAAGGTCTATGAACAAAAAGATATTGGTATATCTCATGAACATGTCTAATCTCTTTTTCTTATCACCAGATTCACTTGAAAATTCACAAACGTATTCCATGCTCAAACTTAAGGTTAATCATTGCTTACTGTAACTTATATTTAGCTTTGAACTTTAATTATATAAACAATCACGTAGAGGAAAGAAACGAAAAAGATAAGGTTCATAATTCCAATATAAGAATTTAAAATTCCTTATTTTTAGTCAAAACACATACACACACAATTGAGGAGTAATTATATGATAATTTTTGAGGGTTTTGAGTAATTATATAATAATTTTCAATAGGTGCAGGAGTGGCTGTGTGGTAAATAGCTTGCTTACCAACCACATGGTTCCGGGTTCAGTCCCACTGTGTGGCACCTTTGGCAAGTGTCTTCTATAGCCTCAGGCCAACCAAAGCCTTGTAAGTGAATTTGGTAGATGGAAACTGAAAGAAACCCATCGTGTATATATATATATATATATGTGTGTGTGTGTGTGTGTGTGTGTGTGTGTGTGTTTGTCCCCCCACCATCGCTTGACAACCGATGCTGGTGTGTTTATGTCCCCGTAACTTAGCGGTTCGGCAAAAAGAGATTGATAGAATAAGTACTGGACTTACAAAGAATAAGTCTTGGGGTTGATTTGCTCGACTAAAAGCAGTGCTCCTGCATGGCCGCATTCAAATGACTGAAACAAGTAAAAGAGTTATAAGAAAGGCTTGAGAAATGCCAGAAAATTTAGTGGTATTGATTTTTCAAGTTATCTTGGTAAAAATCAGCATTTGTATCTCCCCCATTCCCCAGTTTAAAAATTTCCTTGTTTGTTGACAATGTAATTAGATCACTTTATGGAATTTCTTCAAATTAAGAATTATAGTTTCTGACTTTAACAAAATTAAATGCTTTTATTTTATTTTTGAGCAGTTATTGTTGTAGGAAGTAAGTGCTACAGTATCACAGAGAACATGCCTCGTAGTATGTTTTTTTTTTCTTTTTCATTTTGGTTCTTTATGCTTATACATGAAGACACATGGCTTTGTGGTTAGGATGTTGCACTCATGATTGGAAGGTTGTGAGTTTGATTCCTGAACTGGGCAGTAAGTTAGTCTTTGAGCAAAACACCTCATTTCACATTGCTCTAATGCTGTGTGGGAATTGGTGTGTCAAAGAACAGTCCCAACATTTCCTCTGCGTGTCGTTAAAGGCAACTAAAAGAGGTTTGCACTCCGACCTTGTAAAACCTTCACCAGCAACAACTATCCAAAGAAAGACCCGTGAGTGGTGCAAAGATGTCATCTGCTAGGGTTTGGGAATTACCAACATGGTAGATGCAGCAGTGTGCTGTTACAGCACTTGTGACCCCCCCCCCCCTCCCATGTTACTAGTACCACTGTATGCTTTGAAATCTGCTGAGGTCAGCTTAGCTTTTTATACCCTCTGGGGTGGGGTGGGGGTGTCAATGGTTTCAGCTAATCCCACTCCCCATCAAAATTGTTGGCTTTGTTCATAAATTAGAGACAATCTTGTATTTAGTTTGATCCTTAATCCGACTTCAAACACTGTTGTCTTTTGTTCTTGGCTTGACATAAGTTACCTGTAATATAATATTACTTCAGTAGATTCGCTAATTGCCTGTGTGGCTAAGACGTTTGCTTTGCAAAGGCAAACAGGTAGTTCCGGGTTCAATCCCACTCTGCAACACCGTTGGCATGTTTTCTCTCATTGCCTCAGATTCACTGATATTTTACGTATGGAACATCATAATGGAAACTGTGCAAAAGGCCAGTGTGTGTGTGTGTGTATATATGAGAGTCTGTTTTTGTTTTTGCTGTTTTGGGTGTTCCTTGGGACATTTTTCTATGATGAACCCTTATTTTCATGTTTGAATCCCTAGCTGCTGAACATTTTCGCTTGTGTGATAAGTGTAGGCATGGCTACAGGTGCAGCAGTTGTTATGTTGTTAAGAAGTTAGCTTCTTAACAATATAGCCATGTATTGCTTTGGATTCAGTTCACACTGGTTGGCACCTTGGTCAAGTGTCTTCTACACTAGAATTTGTTTGATGGAAACTGAAAGAAGGTTATCGTGTGTATATTAGTGACAGAGGCAGTATTACTACCAAGCAGTAATATTTATCCCCACTTAAACATGGATGTTCGGTTAGAACAAACTTTATTGCAGTTTCTCTCATATATCTATATAAATAATTGAAATTGAACCAAATTCGACGACTGGCACCCATGCCAACCTTTCCTTCATTGGACACTAAACTCTGCTTGCAAAGACCTGTTGGGGCAAGTGAAATCGAAATCGTAATTGAACCAAATTCGATGGCTGGCACCTGTGCCAGTGGAGCGCTGACAGCACTGTCGGAGCGTGATCATTGCCAGAGCAACTGTCTGTCTGGCTTCCATGCTGGTGGCACATAAATAGCACCATTTGAGCGTGATCGTTACCAGCGTCGCCTTACTGGCACTTGTGCCGGTAGCACGTGAAAAAACATACGAGCGAGGCCGTTGCCAAAGCTGCTGGACTGGCTCCTGTGCAGGTGGCACGTAAAAAACACCATTTTGAGCGTGGCCATTGCCAGTACCGTCTGACTGGCCCTTGTGCTGGTGGCATGTAAAAGCACCCACTACACTCTCGGAGTGGTTGGTGTTAGGAAGGGCATCCAGCTGTAGAAACTCTGCCTGATCAGATTGGAGCCTGGTGCAGCCATCTGGTTCGCCAGTCCTCAGTCAAATCGTCCAACCCATGCGAGCATGGAAAGCGGACGTTAAACGATGATAATGAAGATATATATATAGATATAAGACGTAATTAGGATTCAGTTGAATTAGGTACTTCAGTTGAGGCACCAAGTCAGTCCAGTATTGCCCTCATAGCAGCTTGAAGTTAGATGAATAAAAAGCAAATAAGTCACAAGGATGGGCGGGTATTACTGCATTACAGCCATTTCAAGTAGTTCCGTTTAATTGATCAATGCAAACATTACATCAATTTGTTAAAAAATTATAATGGAGTATCCTGTAGGTTGGAAATCTATATGAGAATGGAGGAGAGTGGTTTATTTCAAACTGATGTAATGTTTCCATTGATTGATTAAATGGAGCCACTTGAAACAGCCGTAATGCACTGTTACCTAGACATCCTTGTTACTTATCTGCTTTATTTATATATATATATATATTATACATAGATACAGCATGCGTGACTGTCTAATTGAGACATGCTTGTTCTTTTCTTTTTATGTTTTCTTTCTCCTCATCCCTCCCCTCTGTAGAAGAACATAAGCTCATAACATTAGACTTCCTCCAGTTTTCCTGAGTGTTAACCTAATACACATTATTTTTTTTTTTTACCTCATCTTTGTGTGTGTGTGTGTGTGTGTTTTTTATTTTTTATTCATGTATTATATATATATATATATATATATATATATATAAGTTCAAAAAAACAACAAAGTGAGGACGTGATACGGATAGTGTTATTGGACGCTCAGGAAAGGAAAGAGAGAGTGTATGACGTTTCGGGCGTAGCCCTTCGTCGGAAAGATGGAAAGTTCGGAGAATGGAAGAACGGAGAAAGAGGAAAATGGTACCGATGCCCATGAGGTTACATTGTGATAAGGCCGGAAGTGGAGGTGGTGGGGGAAAAGTTCTTTCTAAGACAGGAGAGTGAAAAAGGGAGATGAATATCAGTGCGCGTGCGAAAGTCTGCGAGTGTGTGTGTGTGATAACAGAACGTGTGTGTGATAACAGAACGTGTGTGTGCGTATGTATGTGTGTGTGTAATGTGTGTATGTGTTTGTGCCTCCTTGTCTTCACTGCATGGGATAGTTATAAAGTGTGTTACTTCCATACAAGCAAAGTTCCTTGTTTCTGGTCATTCATGGGGTAATAATACCTTGCTGCAAACGAGTGAGACTTGAAGAAAAGAAGGGAAATTGTCTCAACAAATTGTCTCACTCCTGCAAGCATGATGGTAACAACGATTAGCGCATAAATGTTACAACTGGTCAACCCTGATGTCACGGCAAAGAAACGTGGGGTCAAGTATACATATACAAGTGCACACGCACACAGATGTAAAAGGTTTTTGCATATCAGATTGAATTAAAAAAGAATGGTCACCTGAATGGCTTAAGTATGAGACAATTGGCTAAGGTACTGTGGAATCAAACATGAAGCCATGTGGTTGTGTAGCGTGTGTGTGTCTTCCTCTTACTCTTTCTTTCTTTGTATGTATACATATATGCAAGCACGCACGCACACACGTATGTGCAAATATGTACATATGTGTGTATTGAATGATTGCTTGATAGTACATGGCATGCTATACAAGCTCAATTGACTATTCTGTGATCAGAAACATGAAACATATAGCTTTCATTTAAATCCTGTTTATTATATTATACACACACGCACACGTATATACACTGTGGCACGTAGAGCAAGTGTCTTCCGCTGTAACCTCGGCTGACCAAAGCCTTGTAACAAAAACTGAAAGAAGCCTGTTGTATGTGTGTGTGTGTGTGTGTGTGTGTGTATATATATATATATATATAAATAAGGATAAGATCGATATTTAAAATAATTTTAATATATATATATGTGTGTGTGTGTGTGTGTGTATGTATGTATGTATGTATATATATATGTGTGTGTTTGTGTTTGTCCCCCCACCATCATTTGACAACTGATGTTGGTGTGTTGACTTCCCTATAACTTAGCTCTTTGGCAAAAGAGACCTATAAAGTAAGTACTAGGCTTACAAAGAATAAGTCCTAGGGTTGATTTCTTTGACTAAAACCCTTTAAGGTGGTGCTCTAGCATGGCTGCAGTCAAATGACTCACACATGTAAAAGAATAAGAGAACAACACAGCTGTCCACATGGGATAATTCATGCATCAAAGTATGAACAAACACAGTGAAACTTGCCAAAATCATTATAACTACTCATTAGTATTCAAATTTTATAGATACAGTAACACACACACGCACACACAATTGCATATAAACACTTACATAAATGATAGATGAGTGTAAAAAATTAAGGACTGTTTTGAAGGGCAAATTCATCATCATCATTATTATTTAACGTCCATTGTCCATGCTGGCATAAGTTAGATGGTTTGGCCAGGACTGGCAAGCTGGAAGGCTGTACCAGACTCCTGTCAGATTTGGCATGGTGTTCTATGTCTGGATGCCCTTCCTAATGCCAACCACTCTGAGAATGTGATGGGTGCTTTTAGGTGCCACTGGAACAGGTACCATTTGTATGACACCAGTATCTGCCATGACTGCTATTTCACTTGGCTTGATGGGTTTTCTTCTCAAGCACAGCATAATGCCAAAGGTCTTGGTCTTTTATCAGTGCCTTCGTGAGGCCCAACATTCAAAAGGTGCTTTTCACATGCCACTGGCATTGGCCACCTTGCTGCCATGAGGCCCAACACTCAAAAGCTGCGTTCTACATGCCACTGGCTCAAGTGCCAGCATTGGCCACAGCTATGATTTCACTTGGCTTGACGGGTCTTCTCTAATATGGCATATTGCCAAAGGTCTGTCAGTAGCCATTTCCTCCATGAGGCCCTACATTCAAAGATTGAAAATAAGTAAATTCAAGTAATAGTTGGTTCAGTGCTTAAAATGGAAAAAAATTACAAAGCATGATTTTTTTTATTGCTGTTTTCAAAATCTTTGTTTACAGTGTTTTTAAAAACAATATTGAGGATTTTTTTTTCCAGATTATTGTTGATATATATATTTATTGAATGATTTAAATTATCTAACTTTAAAATCTAAATATACCCTATAAGAAATAAGCTGTCTTATTTCGGTTTCTTTATCTCAATACATATGTGTCTGTACATGTCTACATGTGTGTATATATATATATATGTAGAGAGAGGGAGAGGTATATGTTTGTTTGTAAGTACACATGTATGTGTATGCACATTGTACTTGTGTGTTTTGTCATTCTGCCCCTGTAGGTCTGTACACTGAATATAATATATATATATATATATGTCCCACCCATGCTATCATGGAACACTGATGTTAAATTATATATATATCCACTCCATCATTTTTACATGTACAAGATAAACCCTGTTCTATTCAACACTCTAACCCCTATTCTTGTAGCCTTTAACTCCACCATTCAGCCATTTCACACCTATTTACTGTTTTAATTTGCAGCTATAATTAATGAAATTAAAACCTGTTACTACAAAACTATTGCCAGTCACCACTTCCTCTCCTCTAAGCTATGCCATACTTATTAAACACCCTCACCAACTCTTATTTACCATTGATTACACCTGCTCTTGTTCATCATTCACTACATTCATACCCTGTACACATTTGACTACATCTACCCCATATTTATGTCAATCCTTCACTCTCTCATCACCCTCTTGCAACGTTACCTATTCCTGCTGATTCTGTTGGTCACATGCTACCTTTTATGTAAATCTGCACACGAAAATATGTGTGTGTGTGTGTGTGTGTGTATATATATATATATATATATATATATATATATATATATATACACATACACACACACACACACACACACACACACACTCAAAACGCTTAGTTTAGAATAGGGGCAGCTGATGAAGGAAATATTCTCTATGTGGCCTGTTTGTTTTCTGTGCCCTGTTTATGTTCTGTTTTTCATTTTGTCCACGTTTTTTGTGACGTCCTGTACCCAGATATGCATCTACATGTACATATATATGCATATACTCACATATTATTTGTATTATATATATATATATATATATATATATATATATATGCACATACATACACACAGACATGTAGTTGTGCTTGTGTATATACTCAGCAATAAAGGGTTAAGTTTTCTAGATTTCGCTTGAACTAAAGCTTCATCCACCATTAAAATAGAATTCCTTCACAAGCATTTCTGAGATAAGTTTTTGTCCCACAAGTAGACAAAGTAATGCAATCTGTTTCTTCTTCTTCTTCTTCTTCATCATTTTAACATCTACATTTCCATGCTTTGAAAAACTTCTTAACCAAACTGCCACACCTGCATCTCTCTCTCTATCTCTCTCTCATATATATATATATATATATATATATATATATATATATATATATATATACTTTATTTAAAAGCAGCAGAAATATAACAAAAAAACCGTTACTCTGAGTTTCATGTTCCCGTTCATCGGACAGTTTTGTTAGAAACGGTTTTTTTGTTATATTTCTGCTGCTTTTAAATAAAGCATATTACTCTACCTCTGGTATTTGAGTACTCTTTTTTCCACCTTGTTGCACATTTCATGCGCTTACTCCGGTATATATATATATATATATATATATATATATATCACACGCACATATGTATTTTGATCTTTAATACACAGCTGATTTTTAACATGTTACTCAGTGAGTCTTATAGATTTTAAATAAATTTGGAGCTGATATAATTCTTTCAAGAACCGCAGAGCTCTATAGATCTGGCGGTTTCTGTAAAGTTAAAAGAAAAAAAAATTGTCTGGCGCTAGGTAGGATAGTTTTGTCACTGATAACTTTTCCTTTGATGCTTATTCCTCAAAGCTAAGTGGAACTAAAGTATTTAGAATTGCTTTCTACCATGATAAAATATCTGAAGGAGATTTGAACTTGTAATCCAATACATATTCACCTGGCCATTTTGCTTCTTTTATAGTCTTATTATGGCTGTTATTGATCTAGAACATGGCTGACCAACTTGAGGCCCACAGCCCACAGACTTTTATCTTTCTGTCCAGTTAATACTTTCTTGAAATGGGTTTATTTAAACAAACGTTTTAAAAGATTTTATCAAAAATTAGAGATTGAAATGAAAAATAAAAAAGAAAGATTCAACTGTTTTTGCAACGATAATATTTTGTGTTAAATCAATGATCATTCATTCATTATTGTAATGATAGCATGAGAAAGCAAAATGCTTTCAAATCTGTCAATATACAAGCAGCCCTCAAAAATCTTTCTGTGATTAAAGTGGTCCATAATGTAATTTGAGTTGGCCAGGCCTGATCTAGAATACACTTGAATGGTTCTGTGAATTTAAGAATTTGCCTATGATTTGTTGCTCAGTTACTGTCTAACCATAGCAGCTCAGTTGTGTGTTGGAGATTAAAGCTTGATCCACAGTGAAATGATGGTAGTAAGGATGTAAATTCATATCAGCAGTGTAGCTCTTTGTGTAGCCTACATGTTAAACAAAAAGAATGCTGAAACACACATAACCAGCAGTAGCTATCTGGTATTGCTTGGGTTAATGAAAATTTTTTACTTTGCCATAATCAACTGCATACAGCAGACATGGTTGTGTGGTTAAAAGTCTTGTTTCCCAACTGTGTTGTCTCCTGTTCAATCCCACTGTGTGACACTTGAGCAAATGTCTCCTACTATAGTCCCAGACTGACCAAAGCCTTTTTTTTGTCCTCCATCTACTACTTCTTTTATTACTATTCTGTTGTTCTTTTATTACTATTCTCTTTTTGTTGTGCCAATCATTACCTACTCTCTCTTACCTTCCCTCCAGTTTGTAGTTACCATCAGTTATCCTTCTACCCTTATGAACTATTTTCTAAGTCTTCTTCTATCCCTACGTATCTCTAGTCATCCCTCACTCTCCCCCACTCTTAATGCATCTAACTACCACTTACTCTTCTTGTACACACCTGCGACCACTATCCACTATTCCTACCAGTTTCTGTTCACCCTCTTGTACTTTGGGATCTCATCCTAATACCTTGCCATTGTCTCTCCTCTCTGTCTACTAGAGTCCTACTCAGTTGAAGGGTGTCTTATCCTTATGAGATACATGTTGACTTCACCAATGCTGGTACCATGAAAAATGTACTTGGTACATGCTGTAAAGGTTTTTGATGTTAGGAAGGGCATCCAATTGCAGAAGCCATGCGAAAGCACTTGTTGGAATATGATTCAGTCCTCTGATTCATTGAATCTTATACCAGCACGGAAAACATACTTTAAATGATGATGATTGTGTGTGTGTGTGTGTGTGTATGCAAACCATAAAATGTCAATGTATGAGAGGTGAATATATTTAATCACTTGTAATCCTTAGGGTTACAGCTGTTTTGCAGCCTTCATCATGTGGTAATAGTTTCCTTGTATAATAAATTATTTTTATATGTCTGCACTAACGTGCCTGTTATGCAGTGCAATTGTATGTTTACCAATTGGTGCAGATAGAGAAAGCTAGCTCATCAGATCACTAAAGTATCATGGTTATACCAATTCTTCCACCCTGAAATTCTTATTATATAATGAAGGCTGCAAAATGGTTGTAACCCTAAGTGGTTAAGTAATAAGAGGTGACTCTTATTACTTTCTGACTTCTGATGGTTTATATACTCACTTTGAAATAATTTCATTGATCAGATCTGCATTTTAGCTACATAGAACTCAGCATTATAGCTTTCTAAATTGGATTACTAAATGGTCTGCTCGCCATATCTGTTAGAGGAGCTTTCTGTGATAACCACATGATTCTACGATTTCATATATTACACTTCAAATGTGTGTGTGTGTGTGTGTGTGTGTGTGTGTGTGTGTGTGTGTGTGTGTGCAGTCATGGCTGTGTGGATAGGAAGTCTACTTCAGAATCTTATAGTTAAGGGTTTAGTTCTACTGCTTTATCACTTTCAGCTTGTGCCCTCTACTATATCACAATTCCTTGTGAGTGAGATTGGTCAACAGAAACTGAAGAACTCCCATCACATATGTATATATATATTTATAGATGTGTGAGTGAGTTTGTATTTCCTCTTGTCTTTGTGAGTGTTTGATATTTGTCAACAAAGCCTCATTTTCTTCACGCAAGCAATGTCATTTGCTTGTAGTCCTCTATAAAAGTATATCTGGGCTTCAGGACACGTCTTGACATGTTGCACAATCTTTGTAAACAAACAGCTCATTCGTGTTGTGTGATTTATTTCCAGTTACCCTTGTAATCCTGCCCCAGCTGTTCATGGTTCAAGTTGGGGAGATTGTCACATTAGCTTAGAAACAAGTGGAAGTTGGTGTCAGGGAGAATATTCAGTTGCAGAAAGTTCACCCTAATATAGTCTTGTGTGGCCCATGCAACCATGGAAAAGTAAACATTAAAATAATGGTGATAATTATATACTATACTAATACAGGTGTGACTGCGTGGTTAAGAAGCTTGCTTCCCAACCACATGGTTCTAGGTTCAGCCCCCCTGCGTGGCACCTTGGGCAAGTATTTTCTGTTATAGCCTTGGGCCAACAAGGCCTTGCGATTGGATTTGGTAGATGGAAACTGAAAGAAGCTCGTTGTATATGTATGTATCTTTGTGTGTGTGTCTGTATTTGTCCCCCCCCCATCACTGCTTGACGACCAATGTTGGTGTGTTTATGTCCCTGCAACTTAGCAGTTCAGCAAAACAAACTGATAGAATAAGTACTAGACTTACAAAGAATAAGTCCTGGGGGTCAATATGTTCAACTAAAACTCTGTAAGGCGGTGCTTCAGCATAGCAGCAGTTAAATGAAACAAGTAAAAAAAATGAAAAAGAATTAAAATAATGATTACATACTATACATATATATATATCATATACTTTTACAGAGTGTACTAGTTGTGCATGTGTTTTTTGTTGCACCAGCATTAGTGAGGTTACCGTGTAATTTGCAAGATTAAAGATCCTTTGCTTGAGACGGAGAATAGGAAATGAAAAGATCACTTTATGCAAGGTGTTTGGAAGGTCCTGTATAATGAGAGGAGTAGGAAAAGTTTGTTGTGAAGGACATTTATAGCTGACTATTTTGCATTTTAAATACATGGAGGGAATAGCTGAAATAGTGTCACAGGGAGAATTAAATCCAGTGACAAGGCTGATGTGTGCAAAATAAATAGGAGAAAATGTGAAGACTGGCAAATTGGTGGGGGTGGGAAAGTGTGAGAGTGAGGGATGGATATAAACATGGTGTGAGGTGATGGTCAGATGTATTGAGGAAATGAATGTGGTGAGTGGTGAAGGAAGAGTAGGTGAGGGTGATTGATGGCAAACATGAATTGAGGGATGGTAAGAATGATGGACGGGTAGATGTTAATTGGGAGTAGCTCAGAGAAGGGGAAGAGAGAGAGAGAGAGAGAGAGAGCATGGATATGGGCAGTACAGAAATGCTGATGTGAAATGGTTTGTAATAAATTCTAATAGAAGATGAATGGTGAGGTTCAAGGCTGTAAGAGTGTAGTGGGGGACTCCGAGTTATGGATAAAACTGAGATGGGATAGACAATAGTAAAAAGTGAGGGTAAGTATAGATAGATGGGTGGCAAAGAGCCTGATTGGGATCCAGTTGTCTAGATGAGAGGGGAAAATAGATTTGACAAGGATGCTGGGGGAGGGAAGAAGGGGCAGTTATGTTTATATTGTGCATCCGTGTGTTCATAATCTTAATTGTGTACAATAATCCCTCAACTATTATGGGTGCTATGTTCCAAAACCTCCCACACAAATAATTAAAATCTAAAAAAATATAAATACCTATTAGCCACAGAAACCCCATGATATAAATTTACATACATTTGCCAGAAAAATCTGCAATGTACTGAGTGCGCTATAGGTGAACTGCAATGTACTGAGTGTGTGATAGGTGAACTGCAATGTACTGAGTGTGTGATAGGTGAACTGCAATGTACTGAGTGTGTGATAGGTGAACTGCAACGTACTGAGTGTGTGATAGGTGAACTGCAATGTACTGAGTGTGTGATAGGTGAACTGCAATGTACTGAGTGTGTGATAGGTGAACTGCAATGTACTGAGTGTGTGATAGGTGAACTGCAATGTACTGAGTGTGTGATAGGTGAACTGCAATGTACTGAGTGTGTGATAGGTGAACTGCAATGTACTGAGTGTGTGATAGGTGAACTGCAATGTACTGAGTGTGTGATAGGTGAACTGCAATATGGGGAGGGATTACTATACATACTCCTTGTTCTTTCTGAACTTCAGTCATGCTGTGCTACCATTGCTGAGCAGGTTTTCTCAAGCAGTGCATTTTGTATCAGTCCTTTGTCATCTCTACTGCCAGTCATCTTGGTCCTGTCATCTCCATGCTGCTCAAAATCATGAAGTCAGCCTTCACCACTTCATCCCACCTCATCCAGAGTCCTTTCCGTAGGTTCTGTGTACTGGAAGTGATAGACACATCTTTATGCGACTGTCCTCATCCATATGCATCACATGACCAAACAAGTACATTTCATTTGATTCTTCTTCTGAACAGTTTTTCTCTTAACACATTTGCTCATTTGTATTTCATCATTCATGAACATTGACATTACATGTCAAAGTGAGCACACTTGCTTCATTTCTTTCTATCAGGTTCTCTGTGTTCAGGGCCTTCATCTCACTACTATATAGAATTACCATTTGCGTACAAGCACCATACAATCTACCTTTCACTCTGAGAGTTAAAAACCTTTTATTGCCAACAAAAATAATAGCACCCTGAACTTTCTCCAATCTGTTCTTACTCTGGTTACTATTACTATTTAATTGTCCTTCATCACAGTTAATTAGCTCAGCTAGGTTATAGAGACTATCTACTATCCTTGTGGGTAACTGAGAGCATCTATATCTCATCTTAGTGTTAAACTTCCTGTGTTTTCACTGTACAAAAGGTGCGGTGGAATCTGCATTTGGTATGTGTATTGAGCAAGACCATTTCCCTGATAGAAGCAGGGATCTGTCCGTTTTCCTTCCATGAATGAACGTTCTTTTCTATAGGTCAGCTGTAAGAATGGGGTCATCAGCATATAATGGTTCCCATGGATGACAATGATAATTAGAAGAGGACCAAGTACTGGTCTCCAGTAGACCTCTTACTTGCACACTAAATTTGTTACTGTATTCATTGTTAACTTTCACATGCTGACAGCACCCTGTGCAAGGTTTGTATGAAACTCACAAGCCACTTGTCCACTTCCAGCTTCCTCAGGGACCACCAGAGTGTAGAGTAAAGGACTCTATTGAAGACTTTCACCAGATCATTGAATGTTACATGCTGCAACTTATCTAGCTAAATACTTTTCATGTAGTGTCTTATCAAGAAGATGGCATCAGTAGTATTTCTTTCCGGCACAAAATCAAACTGGATCTCATCTAAGTTAACAATCAACTGATAACTCTCTCTCTCTGTGACTTCCATAACCTGGTCCAATAATTTGATAAATATAAATATGGTTGTGTGTGTGTGTGTGTGTGTGTGTGTGTGTGTGTGTGTGTGTGTGTGTGTGTGTGTGTGTGTGTGTATCTATACACACACACAGAGGTGAGCACGTAAGGGCAAAACAAAGTGGGAAAAATAGTACTCAAATATCAAAAAGGTAGAGTAATATGCTTTTATTAAAGCTGTAAAATTTTCACAAGATTGTTGCTCAGTTTCATGTTCCCATTCATTGGACAGTTGTGATATTTGGTTATATGAATTCCTTAAGAATCAAGGCACATCAACATGTAAGATGCTAGAAAATGGCTAGGTATGAACAGAGAGAGCACATAGTGAAATAAAGCAACATTGTAGACTTCAAGTACTGGCGGGATACTGTTGATATGCAAGTACCAAATCCAATTTGTAACCACTGATCCGACTCACCAGCAGAGCATCGGTGCAGCATAAGCATAAAATAGTGAATACAAATGCTGGCATTTATAATTTACGACTTGTTTCAGTAGAATTTTATGTAATATAGTTGCAAAAAATTACATCATAATGGACATTCCACCATCATCAGATAAAATTGTAAACAGTCAACTTGGATATAGCTACAATTTGTTGGCCTAGTCCAGTCCGACAAATGATGGCTACATCCAGGTCAACTGTGTAAAACTTTACCTAATTTTACCTGATGATGGTGGGGTGTATATTATGATGTAATCTTTTAAGAATATATTAAATAAAATTCTACCAGAACAGCTGTTGTAAATTTTAAACATCATTCGTGTTAACTATTTTATATATATATATATATATATATATATATATATATATATATAAAATATGCATATAAATAAGAATGGCTGTCAGTTTTGTATGACCTGTTTCAAGAACAAAACAGAAAATCCATGTTGTATTGAATTGTAATTGTCTATTATAATTCATTTGTTTATTTATTGCATATCCCACAATGCAAGTTGCTTTTGAATTTGGTGTTGTGTAGCACTTGTCATCTTGTCAAAATTATTCCAATAATTTTGAAATGGGATGAAGTGAATCGTATATATTGATTGATATTTTTTATTGATCGATTATTTTTCTTTCGTGTGTTCCATACAAGCCATTTGTATACTGGCTGCTAACAAGTTATTGACCATAATCTGCATGACCCCCATATACGTATATATATATATATATATATATATATATATATACATATATATATATATATATATATATATATATATATATATATATACATATATATATATACATATATATATATATATATATATATATATATATATATATATACATATATATATATATATATATATATATATATATATATATATATATATATATATATATATATATATATACATATATATATATATATATATATATATATATATATATATATATACATATATATACATATATATATATATATATATATACATATATATATATATATATATATATATATATATATATATATATATACATATATATATATATATATATATATATATATATATATATATATGAATGATATGTCCTCTTCTTCAGCATAATTGTTTTAACACCTGCTTCTCTGAGCTTCGGTTACATACAATTTGTTGATGTAAATTTTTTTAAAAGCTGGTTGTCCTTCCTGTCACTAACCCTCTCCTGTTTCCAAACCAGACCATAATTCTCCGCAGAAGATTGGAAACAAATATTGCCACTTCTGGCAGTATTTGTTTACATGTATCCTGAACATTGAAACAAGGAGACACAAACACAATGGGCTTCTTTCAGTTTCTAATTTCTCATATCTACCCACAATTCTTTACTCAGCCCAAGGCTGTAGTAGAAGCCACTTACCCAAGGTACTACACATCAGACTAAACCCAAAACCATGCGGTTATGGACATAACCATATCTATAATGTATATTTATATATATTTTCATATACATACATCATCATCATCATCACCATTATTTAATGTCTGCTTTCCATACTGGCATGGATTAGATGATTTGACTGGAAATGGTAAGCCGGAGAACTGCACCAGGTTCCAGCCTGAATTTGGCATGGTTTCTACGGCTGGATGCCCTTCCTAATGCCAACCACTCTTGAGAGTGTAGTGGGTGTCTCTGACATGTGTGTGTGTATATATATCATTGTTTTAATGTCTAATATGCATTGGTCAGATGATAACTGTGAAGTAAATTTTCCTGGAAGCAGATGCTCTTCCTGTCACTAACCTTTTATCCGTTTCTGAAGAAATTGATAATACTTTTAGTCTATTGAGCAAGAAACAACCTGGCTTTGCTTTTGCTGAGAATTACTAAGAAATGGGACTGTTTTGTTTATAATGAGCATATATCAAAACAAGATATTTATACTCAGTCATGGTCGTGCTCACACATATACATGCACACACAATGGGCTTTTTTCAGTTTGTATCTATCAAATTTCACTCACAGGTTTATCTATCAAATTTCACTCACAGGTTTATCTATCAAATTTCACTCACAGGTTATTGGTCAACTTTCAGCTATAGTTGAAGACATCAAACAACAGTGTCAATGTAGTGCAAATGAACCATCAGCCAATGGTTCTGAAGCCTGTATGAGATGCAGTTTGGCTTTGTGCTGAGAAGTACTTCTGATGCCATGTTCTTTGTGAGACAACTGTAAGAGAAGTTCTTAGCTAGGAGACAGCCCCCAGTATTCATTGATCTTGAGAATGCCTTTGAATGAGTCCTTGCTGTGTCATCTCAGAGTTACAAAGGATGCTAAAATAGCCGAATGGCTTTTGGGAGTTGTGCAGATACTTTATAGAAAAGCACTTATTACTAATGAGTTGAGTAATGGTTTTAGCTTGTAGTACCGGAAGAACGTAAGTTCACAGTCCTTTCCTGTCTGTTATAGTTTTTCCAAAGCAGATTAGAACAACTTAAAACTAGCTGTTTATGGGAACATCTGTATGCTGATGACCTAGGTCTTATAGCAGAATCTGTGAGTGGTAATTTTAGAGGTGAAAGCAAAAACCTAGAATTGGTGGGCCTTAACTCTTTTGAAACCAACCCATGATCCAAACTTTCTATATAAAGTGATCTAAATTAAAGTTTACCATTAAGATTCCTCATTAATTTATGTTCCAATTACCAGCTTAGTAATGACCAAGATATTTTATCAAATTCTTTATTATTTTTGAAATTAATTGAAGCAAGTGCAGTGTTGTTCAACAGAAATATGGTAAGAAAAGGGTTAAGGTGAAATAAGCAAAAGCAAAAGTTTTAGCAAGTAGGAAGTAAAATAGTCTGGAAAATGTTTGTACTTGGAAATGTTTGTACTCAATATGCATTAAAGGAGTAGGTAGCAATATGATATGGTGTGCTTAGCAAAGAATGGGTGTATAAGATGTGGGAATCATCTGCAAGTTAACAGAGAAGGTAGATTCCATATGCAGAGCAGGTGCACTGGAACTGTAATCATTGGGTATTTGAGAGAATCTATTTCCTGAATGCTCTCAAATGGCTCTCTAAAAGTAGTTGATATTTCGTTACACAAGTGGCCTAATTAGCTGTGGAAGCAGATGTCTAGAAGAAGTGTAGTAGCAGAGTAAGAATGGGTTGGAAAAAAATGTTTAAGAGAGCTGGCAATAAAGAGCTTTCCCCTTAGTGTGATGGGCAGATGGTATTGATTCCTTTGCGTGGGGTACAACGATGCATGGTAGTGAGATGGGTACCCTGAATTCAGTGGACTGGTAAAACCTGACAAAAAATGAAGCAAGCATGCTTTGCTGATAGTGTAACATCAGTGTGCTGAATATTAGAGGAATCTAGTGTGGTATGCAAGAGAAATGGTTGTGCTGATAGCAGTATGTGGTTAGTATACACCAGTGGTCCTCAATAGGGGTTCATATGGCCCTTTAGGGTCCCTTTAAGATTTAATTGTTAAAAATTATGTGCAATGAATCAGTTATACTTCTACTGTATACAAAATATTTTAACATTTTTCTTTTTTGCAATCCCTTATATTTAATTCTAAAAATGTAATGGAATTTTTTTAAAACTTCAAATGTCTAGGGAGGGGGGGGTCAGTAGTGTAAAATAGGAATCAAAGGGGTAGAAAATGGTTGAGGAATACTGGCATAGAGAATAGCAACTGTATGAGGAAGTGTTGAGTGTTCAAAATGAATTGAACATGTGGAAGAGGGAAAACGAGAAATACTTGAGACAAAATGGTGAAGACTGATCTCAAAGTGCTGCATTTGTGTGGAAAAACACTGGTGATAGCCAGTGCTTGGCAAAATCTATATTAAACTGAGAGCAAGGAATGATGGAGGCTCGGAAATTCTTAGCCTTTCACACATTATGTATCTAAGTCACCATTTGCTGCCCCTACTGCTTACTCGATATCCTCAAATATCTCACCCCTTTTTATTCAAAGTACCATACCGTCTGTGACTTAATTTCTCCTGCCTCTACCACCATCTGTAGCTTGCTGCCCCTCTCTCCTTCCAAACTGCACTGCTTTTAGTAACGAGGGATTCCAGCAGATCTCTTAATACCTGGTACACTTCAATCTCTTTCCTCATATACTGCTTGTCAATGCTTCCTTCCCACCCCTCATGTTAACTCCTTCACTGACATCTATAATTCTTACCAGCTAACATAATAACCCTTTTTATGCTGTTAACCTCCACCCCTTTTCCCCTCTGCTATTCTTTATTGGCATCTCCATCTTCGTTGGTGTCTCCTGCATTGCAATACCTAATACAAGTTGCAATAGATCTGATGGAACCCCAATACTCTTTTCCGCCACCCCCCACCTCTCTCTCCCATTCCCACTCACCTATAAACATGTGCTACCTGCCACTACTCCCCCTTCTCTCACATCTTTATTGATATACTTTACTCTGCTAACTTTACCCTTCTATATTACTAGCCACCACTTCCTTTTTCCCCAGGTGTCACTCATTATTGATATATCTACCACACACTCTTTCTACTAACTGTTTCTATAACTTTTTCATCATTTGTTCTACCCACTGAGTTTTACTATCTTTCATTACACCCTGCAGTTATGGCCTCTCTTACTGTCTGTCTCTTTTCCTTACAGTGTCTCCCATTTATCATTCCCTCCATACTGTCGCTTGATTGCTCTGTCCCCTGCCCCACTCCCTCATAATTTTGCTTCTCACTCTTTCTCTGCGCCTACTTTTGTTAATTTTCTGCACTCCTTTTCTACCTTATCTGCCTGCCTTGAATGGATACAGCATACAGTTGTGAGGATCCCTTATTCTTTTTCGAAGTACAAGGAAATTTCACTAGTGATGATGCCACTATAAAATCCACCCAATATATTCTGTCAAGTGACTGGCACAACAAAGGGTTATGGATCGACTCTTTTACTTGTTTAAGTCATTTGACTGCGGCCATGCTGGAGCACCACCTTTTAGTCTAGCAAATCGACTCCAGGACTTATTCTTTGTAAGCCTAGTACTTATTCTATCATTCTCTTTTTCCGAACCGCTAAGTTATGGGGACGTAAACACACCAGCATCAGTTGTCAAGCGATGTTGGGGGGACACAGACACACAAACATATACACACACACACATACATGTACATATATATATATATATATATATATATATATATATATATATATATACACACACATATATACATATATACGATGGGCTTCTTTAAGTTTCCGTCTACCAAATCCACTCACAAGGCTTTGGTTGGCCCGAGGCTATAGTAGAAGACACTTGGCCAAGGTGCCACGCAGTGGGACTGAACCAGGAACCATGTGGTTGGTAAGCAAGCTACTTACCACACAGCCACTCCTGCGCCTATGTTATCAAAGCCATGACAACTTCCCTAGTGTTAGGGTGCTGTGGTAAACTTCATGAGCAGACAAAGTCTCTTACCATGTCTTGGACCATATAACATGTCCAACCCATGCCATCATGGAAAGTGGATCTGCAGCCAGGAAGTCAAGGTAAGATCAAGTCTTACCTAATTTCCTGTCTGTAGTCTACTGTTTGGTCAATGATGGAGCCCAGTAGTTTGGACTTGTTGACTGGCATCATGTCATGAACTGCTCAGGATTTCTACTATCAGCCATGATATGATCTTGGTCTTCTTTGGTGCTCATCTGAGGTTGAAACTTGCTAACTTTGTCAATCAGTTCCTGGAGTTCATCTGGAATAGTGGCAATCTGCAGTGTCATTAGCATAACAAACAAAAGTTATATAGCTGCTGCTTGTGGATTCAAATAAGATCATCTGCTAACCTCTACATCATCTCTTACTAATAGTAGACAAAGTAGACATGTGAAACATGACACCCTTGTTGATCTCCTTTGCTGATGCTAAGCATAAGTTAACTGCTGGACCTTCATCATGTGTAAAATAACTCTCTTGTCGTGGAATGCTAGACTTGGTTATAAGCTTTTGTTTTATAGTTTATGAATGCAGTGTACAGTGGAACATTATGTTTGCTGGCTTTTTGGATGAGATTCTTCATATTAAGACCTGGTCCCTCTTGCTCAGCCCTTTATGAAACTCCATTCACACTCCTGTGGACTGTTCTTCAGTAGTCCATTCCACCCTGTTTAGCATAATTTCCAGCAACATCTTGCTTGTGCTGCTATGGTGTAGTGTTCCGAGCATTCAACTGTGTCTTTTTCAGCCTTAGGTAGTTCAACTAAGTCTGCTTGCCTGCAGTCTGCTGGCTGTTTGCCTATCTCACAGATATTATTACACAGCTTGGTGAGAACTTTTGTCATCATGTTGTTTGTTTTCTGTAACTCTGCAGGAAGGTCATTGCCACTTACTGCTTTGTTATTGGGTTGGTGCCGAATTACTTCCCTCAATTCCTCTTTCAGAATTTCTAGCATACAGTGCAGCATGTTTCTGCTATAGTTACAGTTTGAATCGGAAATGCCCTGGACATCCTGATAGTATATAGTATTCTTCCTACCCACTCAGATAATCCTTCAAGTCTGTTAGCTCTCTTCATACTTAATGTTGCATTGATTGGTTGGAAATTTTTTCCTAAATTTTTTTTAATGACAGTATTACCTATTGTAGTGTTATGGTGAAAATCTTCCTCTTTTTTCCCTACACTGCCTTTCCAACCATTAGGCCCTTTCCTGCCTAGATTGGTATTGTTTTGCTCTAAGATGCTTCATATCTCTGCTTAATCTCTTCTGGAGAAAATTGTGTAGTCCCGAATGAGTGCCTCCTGTCCATCAGCCAATTAGTATCTTCAGTTGATTAGATTTCTTGGATTCTTTACCTAGTATCTTTTCTGGTGTGGTCTTGACCTCTTGAAATTCCCAAACAACTCATTATAGCAATGTTCCATTCCAAACAATTATGGAATTTGTTAAATTCTGTAGCTTTGGGGGTTGTCTGAGGACATCATGATTAAGCTTTATCTCTCTAGTTCTGTTTTCTCTTCTATTCAGTACTTGTGATAAAAAGGTTGTTGTGGCAGCAGACAAGGTATTTCCTTGTGTGGTACTGAGTTCTCAGGCTCTAATACCCTCCACTAAGGACTTCCCTTCTACAATGGTACTAAACCCTGCTGCAACTATCACAATATCTCGGCTTGGGCAGCCATAGTGGGTGTCTTGCACAAAGCAATAGTAAGCCCCCATCTCCTCATTTGTTTTGTTGTAGGTAAATAAACCTGGATCAAAGAGAGATTGAATGGTGGAGCTTTTCAAATATGCATAGACACCCGATTATTGACTCCCCTGTAGGAGATTCAGCTTTTTATGGCATTCTTAGAATGGACTACACCACTACCTCTGTACCAATTCCTTTCAGAATAATGAGCTAGCTTGACCTAATGTGCCAGGTCTCTGTCAAACGCATTGTTTCATTTCCTCACCACTTGGTGAAGTGCTTTGATATTCCCTATGCATTTATGTGTTGTGTGCCTTAGGTTATCCTTCTGAAGGCTTTCTTATTTTTATTAGCACCAATCCTTCATGTGATAAAGTTTGAGGTCATTTCAACATTAGCTGCAGCATTCTTCATAGCTGACCCATCTCCAGTAGCCCATGTGATGGTGACCTCCACTTCCTGAAGGGCCTAACACTACTATGTATCTCTTCATATGTTCACCAGTTCGTCTTTTCTTTTTCCAGAATGAATAGAGTTGGTGAGACCCAAGTTCTCATCAGGCCTGATTTAAGTTTTGGTTGACACCCTTAGCTTTCATTTCTTTACAGGAAGTGGGCGGGGTTTATGCTTGTTGTCCTTCTCTTAGCCTGGCTGCTTTTGCCCAACTCTAACTGCTTTCCCAGTTATACTGCTGATGTAACAGTTGACACACCAGTGCCTTCTTTTAGAGACATGCTTTAACAAAAGTTGAGACGTAACTTGCTTCCTGTGGTATTAGAGCATGCTAGACAGTAACCTGGGATTTGTAAGACCCCTCAGCATTGCTAGACAGTAACCTGGGATTTGTAAGACCCCTCAGCATTGCTAGATAGTCATGGGCCCTGTATTAGGTTCGTTCATCTCTTTGATAGTTATTGTTTTTGTACTGGAAACTAGTTTAGTTGCTAATGTCCCAACACTGCAATAGGCTGTACCAGAAAACTACATCTTACTTGTGGTACTTACAAGTGACCTGATGCATATATACACACACTCACACTCACTTGTGATATATACACAAACTCACATGTGTGTAAGTTTGTGTGTACGTACGTGCATGCATGCATATATCATCATCATCATCATCATTTGTTTGTTTTCCATGCTGGCATGGATTAGGTGGTTTGATAGGTATCGACAATCATGAGAACTTCACTGAATTCCAGTGTCTGCTTTAGCATGGCTTTGATAGCTGGATGCCCTTCCTAATGCCAACCACTTCACAGAGTATACTGGGTGCTTCTCTCGTGGCACCGGCACAGTTAGGATTGTTATGTAACTCACAAGATGCCTGCAACTGAGGAGATGGCTTTATTCCAGGTGTTGAGAAGTTAAAATATTATAGAGGGACAGGAACAAGTGTCTTGCAGAGGATGAGATACGTGGCTTCCCCAGCTGGCAAGAGAGAGAGGTAATCGGGGTACAAGGTTCTCAACCAGGGTCCATATAAGATTTTCTTGTTAAAAATTGTCTGCTAAATTGGTTATTCTTCTGTACACACAATATTTTAACAATGTTTTTAAAAGCAATTCCTAATATTTAATTACAAAAATATAATAGGAGTTTTTTTGACATTGAATGGCTTTGAGGGTCCACACAAACAAAATAAGAATTGGTGGGGTCCACTGGGCAAAAATGGTTGAGAACCACTTATACAAAGGATAAGAAAAGTTGTATGGTAAGTTCTCAAGTGTGTGAGAGGAGAGTGATACATGGTTATAGATGGCAGTAGAGGTGGTTTTAGTGAATGGAGCACTCAAGTGAAGGTGTGATCAATAGTAAATTTTTGGGGTAGGGCTGAAGGAAATATGATTGGGTCAGGTAGGAGGAGATGCATGGAGGTAATAAAGGGCTCTAGTGAGGAGACTAAGTGTAGGTGAATAGACGGTATCATTTTACAGTACTTGAATGAATAATGTTTTAGCTAGTAGAGTGACTTAAGGATCGACAGAGCTTCCTTTTTTAGACATGACCCCCCCCCCCTTTGTTTTGTTTGCTGAGATGAAACGGTTCTGCTCAAGCATGACGAATTGCCAATCATCTGGGTCTTCTGTTTTGTCCTTTGTGAGGCTCATTTCAAAGTCAGTTTTGACTTCTTGTCTCACATCGTCTAGGGTCTCCTTCTTCTTTAGATTCTATCCCTGTTTAGCAATCATCACTTCTTTATCCAGCTGTCTTGCCTCAACTAACATTTCAACAATCTCTCTACGCTATCCTTTCATTCTACCAATATTGATCGTGGGGGCTCTGAGGTTATGGACCTTCTGAAAACTCTTGCCAACGGGCAGTGAGTCCTTGCACATGCTTGATGAAACAGGTAGTTGTTACTCAATGAATTACTATTTCCTTCAATCCTGCCAAACTTTTAGGGACAAGCAGATATATGTATATTTCTCCCATGCCCCAC
>NC_142944.1:18636452-18658952 GCF_046866305.1 Octopus bimaculoides | reverse complement strand
TATGTGTGTATGTATATATATGTATATATATGTATATATATGTATGTATATGTATGTATATGTATGTGTGTGTATATATATATATATATATGTATATATATGTATGTATATGTATGTGTGTATATATATATATATATATATATATATATATATATATATATATATAAGTATATATATATATGTGTGTGTATATGTGTGTATGTGTGTGTATTCATATACAAACATGTATAAAAATACATGGTAAAATAATAGAAATGAAACTAATAAATATATATATATATATATATATATATATATATATATATACATACATAGTGAAAGTATTAATTATTTCACATTATAATAGAGATGTTTTTGTTTCACTTTTGACACGTAATACTGAAATAGTGTGAGAGATAAGATTGCTCTGGGCTTGCATTAGGCAAGAAGTTCAAAAATTTTCTTGGCCCATGATACTGCATGGACGCTAAGTAAGATGTGTAAAATTTGAATGAAATCAGTTGGGTAGTTCTCGAGTTTTAGTGATGCACACATACAGACAAACAGACATTCTCAGTTATAATATATATATATATATATATATATAAACACAGACACTTCAGATCATGATATCAGCTATGTATAATGATCTTTTAAAGCAGAAAAGACTAAAGACTATTGCCTTTATATCATGTGTTCGTGTTTTGCTGTTCATTGTGTGCATACACGCGCACACACACGCACACACGCACACACGCACACACACACACACACACACACACACACACACACACACACACACACACACACACACACACACACACAGAAGTAGTTGCCTGCAACAAGTGTGACTAGTTTTGATCTATGTAGACAAAATTCATAACCATAACTTAATGATAGGTGAAGAACCCTGTTTTTATGAAGTTAAAGCATAAATAAAACTCATGTTAAATGTTGTGAATAAACACTTTGTTTGTGTATATACATGTGTGCATATATGTATGTATATATATATATATATATATATATAAAGCTTTTTAATTTCAAAGAAATAGCTATGTATTTAAAAAACGAGTTACTTTTTGATCATTTAAAAGAATGACAAATTACGATGCCGAATTACTTTATTTCAGATTTTCGTGCTTTCTTTTTTTTTACCTATTTTTTTATTATTACATTTTATGGAAATGTATACCTTATCTTTTAATAAGACAAATACTCTAATAATATTTGAGCATTGTTAGATGTTGAATCTCTGTAAACTGTTTTGAATCATTGACTGAGAGTTAAAGTGGTATGATTTTCAAACAGGTGGTATGATTTTCAAACAGGTGGTATGATATTCAAACAGGTGGATGATTTTCAAACAGGTGGTATGATACTCAAACAGCTGGATGAGCATGCAAACAGCAGAGTTGGCCTATCTACTTTAGTTTAATATTCTGCTGTTTCAGTTCTCTACTTGTATATATTGGGTCATCCCATAAATAATGTGGTTTTTATTATACTTCTTTTATTTTTCAAAATTAAGATAAACAAGAGTTCTTTTTTAATCTAAAATATACTCTCTTTCATTTTCTACAATGCTCTTCCATCTATCTGGTAGACTGACAAGGCACCACCCCTTCCAAAATTCGCTCATCTATGACAAAAAATACTCCTTTACTACTGTTCTGATCTTGTCTACAGAATTCATATTTTTTCCATCTAAATGATTTTGAAGACTGTGGATAAATGATATTCAGATGGGGCAATGTCCAGTGAATATGATGCGTGGGGCATCATTTCCCATTCAAACTGCTCCAGCCTTATGAATATCATCCTTACTGCATGTAGCTGAGCATTATCCTGATGAAAGAACACTTTTTGTTTTGAAACCAAAGATGGTTGTTTTTCTTCTAGTGCTGACTTAAGCCTTTCAAGCTACTCACAGTAGATCTCCTTTGTTATCATTTTGTTTGGGTTTAAAAGTTCAAAGTGGACTAAACCTTTCATATCCCACCAAACAGATAACAATACCTTACCTGGGTGAAGACCTTCTTCAGTCTATGGTAGCAGTGTTTCTCCTTTCCCTACTGACTGTCTTCAGCACTTGACATTTTATAGAGAACCCATTTCTTGTCACCAGTCACTATTCAGTTCAAAAGAGGTTCATTCGTGAGACTTGACAGCAAAGAAGAGCACACATTCACTCTCTGCCCGCGATTAGACTTGGAAAGTTTGTGAGGAACCCATTGACCCGATTTGCTGACTTTTCCAATAGCACACAAGTATTGCTGAATGATTGAATGACCAAATCCAAACTTCTCTGCTAGTTCTTCAACGGTTACAATGGGATTTTCTTCCACTAGGGTTTGCAGGACATCCTCATCAAGCTCTACAGATCTTCCAGGATAAAGCTTGTCTTCTAGGCTGTAGTTTCCAGCTCAGAATTTCTGGAACTACCATTGACACTGGCTTATGCTTATTGTCCAATCCCCATATACTGCATGAATATTCATTGCACTTTCCGTTGCATTGTTCCCTTTATTGAACTCATAAAGCAAAACATGCCATATATGCTGCTTTTTCCCTTCTATTATAGCTTTGAAAAAATAACTGTTAAAATTGAACTGCACTCTTCAAAACTTACACTAAGAATAAGGACAAGGTAAAAATTACTACCCACTTTTATAGCAAATCGATGCAAGTAGCTTATCCCGTCCTCTGACTTTTAGTTCATGCAATTGAAAAAAGCCGCATTATTCATGGGATGACCCAATATATAAACGTTATTGCTTTCTCTCTCTCTCTTTCATATCTATCTATACATCTCTCTTTCTCTCTCTCTCTCTCTCTCTATACCCCTTCCCTTCTCAAAAATTCTTCGTCTTGCAAAGTTACTTGGTGACCCTGCTAGTGCTGGTGCCATGTAAAAAGCACTTAGCCCACTCTATAGGACACTTGGTGTTGGGAAGGGCATCCAACTATAAAGACCCTGCCAAAACAGACACAGCAACTTATGGTAGTCTTCTACCTGGCTGGCTCCTGTCAAACCGTCCAACCCATGACAACATGGAAGACGGATGTTAGATGATGATGATGATATGTATTTACACCTCTTCCTTGACTTAAGACCATCCACACTTAGGACCACAAAAAAAATAAGGAAATAAAACAGTAGATAAAAAAATCAATTTTTGGATGTTGGGCAATTGCATGTACAATATGGCAGCATCTGGCAATGCCGGTCTCTCTCAGACCCAGACACTGCCACTAGCTTGCCTTCCACTGTCTCTCACTCAATTTCTTTCAAGCATCAGTTGTGTTTGAATCCGACATATGACAAGATCATCTTACGACCAGTCAGTCAGAATGGAACTTGGTTGTAAGTCGAGGAGAAGGTGTATATGGTTGTTTTTGGAACGAGTCTTCACACACACACACAAGTTTTAAAATTCTTATGGCATCAAAACACACACACACACACATGCTACTAATAATGGCATGCAAATATTGGGTCAAAAGTTTTAAAATTTCTATGGCATCAAAACACACACATACACACACACACAAATTATTGATCATACATACTGAATGTATGTACTTTGTCTGTTTGCCAGATTTGCTGCCGAAAAGTGCTTGGGGGCAAAACACCCAAAAGTCATAAGCAGGTGAGACAACTCACCTTGGATTGAATTCAGGTGAAATATCGTTATCCATCACTCCTGAATTTGATCTGGGGCAAGTTGTCTCATCTGTCTATGACTTTCAGGTGTTTCAGCACCCAGTATTATAAGGAAATAGTCCCCAGGTGTTATACCATAGTAAATTCAGTGAACAAGCAAAGCATGTACATTGAGAATGTGTGATTGATGATGTTTACATTCATTAACACTGCTTTTAATTTGATATTGAGTATGAAGATGGTGAGCTGGCAGAATTGTTAGCATGCCAGGCAAAATGCTTAGCGGTATTTTGTCTGTCTTCATGTCCTAAGTTCAAATTCCACCACGGTTGACTTTGCCTTTCATTCTTTCAGGGTCGATAAATTAAGTACCAGTCATGTACTGGGGTCAATGTAACCCTTCCCCCAAATTGCTGGCCTTGTGCCAAAATTTGAAATCAATTTGTTATTGTTTATGTATGTATGTATGTATGACAGTTTTTTTTTTTATATGCAAAAAAAGTTAAATGCCTGACATAAGTTATAATTGCATTTTTTTTTATAACTAGTTACCTCATTTTTTGAGATAAAAAATATGTATTGAAGAATGCATGTTTTTATCTCTAAAACGTAACATCTTCAATGAGAAAAAGGCCATCAAAACCATCCAGGAAAACTGTAGGATCCTACTTCTATCTGCAGTCAAGGGTTATATTACAATGGTCATGAGTTTGATAGAATTACACCAACAGAGGTTTTCTTGTAAGTAAGGTTAATAAGAATTTTAAAAATATCCCAACTGTATCTGCCAAATGGAAGATATCAGTTCTACTGCAAATGAAATCTGTTTTATTGACTATCAATACTACCAGCTTTATGCAACAGCCATTATAAGTTACCTCATGTGCAGGCTTCCCCTTCTAAAAGAAAACAAAATCCACAAAGAACTGTTGTTAATCATAGAAATTCAGCACGTCGTCCATTAAGCTATCTCCTGATTTGTATGAACCTGGTACAAGATTAATTATATTGTGGTTTAAAAGACGAGACATTGTCTGTTGACAGATCTAGATTAATTTAAATATCAAAATCTCCATAAATATCAAAATAGCAACTGATATTGTGTTGTTAACATGCTACCAATTAGCAATTAGCTTTCATGTTTCATCATCATCATTTAATGCCTGTTTTCAGTACTAGCATGGGTTGGTTGGTTCAACAGGAACCAACAAACCAGAGGACTCTACCAAGCATGGTTTCTTATTTCTTTATTGCCAACAAGGGGCTAAACATAGAGGGGACAAACAAGGACAGACAAAGGGGTTAAGTCAATTACATCGACCCCAGTGCGTAACTGGTACTTAATTTATCGACCCCTAAAGGATGAAAGGCAAAGTCGACCTCGGCGGAATTTGAACTCAGAACGTAATGGCAGACAAAATACCACTAAGCATTTTGCCCGGCGTGCTAATGTTTCTGCCAGCTCGCCGCCGAGCATGGTTTCTATTGCTGGATGCTCTTTCAAATGCCAACCACTTTACAGATTGTACTAAGTGTTTTATGTGTGTGTGTAGTACAAGCTCTAGTGAAGTCTCCAAGTAACTCAAATCAAGACCTATCAAGTGAGTGGGGATATAATGCTGAAGGAGGTGAAAGTATGATGAAGTGGAAGGAATAGGTGTCTTGTTGAAGGAACAAAACATAGTGTGTGGTTTTTCTCATGTTTACATGTTTCAAACTACTTAACCTCTTAATACTTTCCTGTCATTTGTTCTTTGGTAATTGAAATTTACCAAATCAAAGGATAACTATGAGTCATCACCAGTACTACAAATGAGAATGAAGTCAAACTTCCTGTTTTTATATCAGTTCCACCTGGAGGAAGGTAGCTGGGTCTGTAACCTTCACAGACTATCTAAGACAAGAAATTGATTCTTTTAGCATTTACAAGTTTAACAGTTGCAGGGAAGGAATTCCATTGGGCCAATAATCTGGAGAGGAAGGATTCGGTGTAGTAGCTAGTGAAGTGTTAGGATGGTTGAACACTGCAAGTGGAGGTGGCATAAGACCAGCCGCCACTGTGGAAGTAAGACCATGATGATTGTGGTGGAATTGGTTGAGATAGAAGAAAGTGTGATGGTTGATCAGAGGCTGGAGTGCATTTGCGAGTGACTTCATACAAATCAGTCATTTGTCCTTTCTCTATATATAATCTTGGATGTCATAGAAGACTTCAACAACTTAGATTTTAGAATGTTCAACACTAAAACATGCACCCTTGTTAAGATATATAAAGGGGTTGCTGTAAAGTTCCTGGCTTTAAGGGTATTGTGAAAGGCCTGGCTGGAGGCCCGTCCTTCCGAGTTTTTTTTACAAGGCTTAGTAAAACTGAAAGACTGCTGTAATAAGTATGTGAATCTGAGAGGGGAATATGTTAAATAAAATCATAATTAACTGATCCTCTCTCGGAGATTTGACACTTTTGCACTCTGGCAACACCAAAAGGTTGTCCAAAGTTCTTGTAGGCCATATGAACTCACAAAGTACTTCACTGTCCAGTTTATTCTAGAAAAAGAAAGTAACAAGTGCTTGTCATTCCTTGATGTACAGTTGTTACGAACCAGCATATTGTGTATCTCACTCTCTACATACTATTAATGTTTTAGCATTTAGATTACTCTGTCAAATGCAAAGCTTATTTATTCACATTGTTTTGAATTGACAATCAGAAATTGATAGTTGCTGGGACTGAACCTGAGACCATTTGGTTAGGAACCAAGCTTCTTAACCACACATCCACGTCTGTGCATGGCTCAGTGTTTAGTGCATCAGGTTCACAGTCATGAGGTAGTGAGTCTGATTCCCAGACCGGGCTGTGTGTTGTGTTCTTGAGCAAGACACTTTATTTCACATTGCTCCAGTTCACTCAGCTGCAGAAACGAGTTGCAATGTCACTGGTGCCAAGCTGTACTTGCCTTTCCCCTAGATAACACCAGTGGCACAGAGAGGGGAGGCTGGTATGCATGAGTGACTGCTGGTTTTCCATATAAACAACCTTGCCAGGACTTGTGCCTCAGGGGGGAACTTTGTAGGTGTAATCCCAAGATCATTCATGACTGAAGGGGGTCTTTACCCATATATTTTAAAAATAACTATGTGTTATCTCGTAGCTGCAAGATTTTGATGATGTGATTATTTATTTTTAGAATGACTTTGAAGGGTAGGTGTGAGAGGCAAGATTTGGCCAGTTTGATAGTAAAGCAGGTAGAAAATTTAGGCTGGATATGGTCAGTTTAAATGCTAAAGGGTTATGAAAGGAATTGCCAAATATCTACAAAATCAGTGAAAAGCAACCTGCATCAATGTATCTGATTAAGGAGAAGAAAATTGTTATTTGTAAAGATTATGTGGAAGAAATACAGAGCTTATCATAGAAGACCTTCAGTTACTGTCATGCACAAAGCAGAGATTAAATTAATGTCTACATTACTGAAAGGGATTGAGAAAATTCAAAGAGTATGCCAGACCTATAATATCAGAACTGTGTTCAAAAGTAGCACTGCACTTCAAAGATTCTTTATCAAGAGTAATTAAACATAAAAGAGTGTCTCTATAGCATCAAACACATCATGTGGAAAGTAGTGGGGGGGGGGGGGCAGAGAAAAGAAACATCAAATAGCCTTAATGAAAGGGAAAACATCTAAGTTAGGAAAGGCTCGGAGATAAAAAAAAGGTTTGAGAAAGGAAAATTATATATACTTCTACGAAATGAAATTTCTATATTTGATCGAAGACTGTCTCTTCTTTTGGGAGGTTAAAAATGTCAAAGAATCAATGCATTCAATTCTTGCTAGTGACCGAGTAAACCCAGCACTGTATGGTTCCTGAAATTGCAATATTAACAATGGTGGCCTAGTGATAAATAAGAGCTAGTATAGACATGAATGGTGAAAAAATATTTCACTTCTAAAATGAGGTTAACAGCAAAAAAAAAACAAAAAAAAAACTCTGAAAAAATTTTCTTTTCTAGTATGTCAAAGACTTATTTGTGTTTCACAAAATGTTATTTTGCTATGCTTTCTACTGGAGTGTATAATATTTGTATATAATATTATATATAGGTGTACAATATATTTTTTTTATTTTAGTACCATACAGATGTTGGTTTTAATCCCTGCTTCAAGGCATTTTAGTTCATTTTTCAGTCTCTAAGACATCAACCTCAATTTCCCATTTATTTCTGTAAATTATTGGGTGTATGACTCTTTTGACTATGCTAAGATTTCTTTTGCGTTGTTGTCTGTAAATCAAGGAAGCTAGGACTTAACCTACATTCTGTAGTGCTGTGCAAATGAGGCAGGTTTTTAAAAAATAGTTGCATGTCACTTAAATATCATCATCATCATCGTCATCATCATCATCATCACCACCATGCATGTTTTAATATTACATTTTAAAATTATCTCTGCAGGTTTTCTGTAGAAATTAGAACCAGCCCTGATTTACATTATTTACATTTGATGGATATTCATCCTCATCTTGTTTGTTGTTAACAACGTTTCGGCTGATATACCCCCCAGCCTTCATCAGGTGTCTTGGGCATATGGCGTAGTGGTTAAGAGTGCAGGCTACTAACCACAAGATTCCAAGTTCTATTCCAGGCAATGACCTGAATAATAATAACAACAACATCAAAAAATACCTTAGGAATGAGAACCCAGGTTCGAAATTTCTCCAAGACACCTGAAGAAGGCTGGAGGGTATATCAGCTGAAACGTTGTGTTAACAACAAACAAGATGAGGACAAATATCTGTCAAATGTAAATAATGTAAAAAATTCCTCATCTCTTAAGAATAGAACTGCAACAAAAGAGATCTACTGCAAGCAGCTTGAGTGGCTTAAGTCAGCACTAGAAGAAAAACAGTACTGATTTGTTACAATGTTTTGTGTATGAAATATGTCTATGTAATGTTGTAACAAATCTGTGCTGGATCTAATTTTTATAGATAATCTGTAGACATCACTTTAAAAAGTGATTGAATCGTACTGCTAACACTGGTGAGGAACAGTAATGACTTATACCTTTAAATATATTTGGTAGTAAAAGCAGCAAGTAGACAGAATCATTAGAAGGTGGAGAGCTGGCAGAATCGTTAGCATGATGGGCGAAATGCTTAGCGGTATTTCGTTTGTCTTTACGTTCTGAGTTCAAATTCCGCTGAGGTTGACTTTGCCTTTCATCCTTTCAGGGTCAATTAAGTAAGTACCAGTTACGCACTAGGGTCGATGTAATCGACTTAATCCCTTTGTCTGTCCTTGTTTGTCCCCTCTGTGTGTAGCCCCTTGTGGGCAATAAAGAAATAAGAATCATTAGCATGCAGGGCAAAATTCTTTGTGGCATTTCATCCGTCTTTATGTTCTAAGTTCAAATTCTGCCGAGGTCAACTTTGCCTTTCATCCTTTCAGAGCCCATAAAAGAAGTATCAGTTGAGAGCTGGCGATTGACGGAATCATCTTACCTCTCCCCTCAAACTGCTGGCCTTGTGCTAAAGTTTGAAACCAATATCGGAGCTGGCAGATTCGTTAGCATGCCAGGCAAAATGCTTATCAGCATTTCTTCCATCTTTACATTCTGAGTTCAAATTCCAGTGAGGTCGACTTTGCCTTTCAGCCTTTCAGGGACTATAAAGTAAGTACCAGTTGCAAGCTGGGGGGTCAATGTAATTGACTTACTCCATCCCCTGAAATCGCTGGCCTTGTACCAAAATTTGAAATCAATATACTTGGTAGTATGCTATGGTCACATGAGGAAACACAGTGTACTTGCTAACAATTAATCTTTATATATAAATATACAGAAATAATTTATTCTCAAATGCACAATAATGCTAATACAATAGCACAAACAGGATAAAACTATCCATATATTGCAGAAAAATTTGTTACCAACCAGCCATGAGACTCAAACTCACGTCCCTGTGATTACACATCAAGTGCTTTACCTTTAAGCTAAACTGCCCAGTAACGAATTGTTCTGCAATTTTAGGATTTATAAATCTATCTTTCAATACATCTTGACGCTTCTAAAGCAAACTTTGTTTACTTTCATCATAAGTTGAATTTATATATAAATATTTTTTGTTCCAGTCTTGTAAGTATTGGAGACCTCATTTAAAACAGTGTATTCCCATGTAATCTCTCTTATCCATAACATTCAGTCTTGTGTATTTTGAGCTAACTTCTTCACATTCAGTCTTTGAATTCTTCTTTGGTATGTATTTTTCTCACTGTAGTCTTGCACCAGCCAACAGTTTTTTTCTTTTTTCCTCTTTTTACTTTTAATTTTCTCAAGTTGTTTCTAAACATTGCATCTTGCATAACAACTCTTCCTCTTACACCCCACCTTCTTTTCACTCTCTGCAGAAGCTCCACATTCACAGCTATGGCCGTGTGTTGTTAAGAAGCTTGCTTTGCGACCCTTTGGTTTTGGGTTCAGTCCCACTGTGCAGCATCTTGGTGCAAGTGTCTAGAAGAACTGGATCCCCTACAGGGTAGTCAATAATCAGGTGTCCTATGCATATTTGAAAGACTCCACTATTTAATCTCTCTTTGATCCAGCTTACTACTGCATCATGCAAGATACCCTCCATGGCTGCACAAACCAAGAAACTGTGATGGTTGCAGTACCATTGTAGGAGAGAAGTCCTTAGTGGAGTCTGTGGGCAGTAGAGCCTGAAAATTCAGTAGAACAAAAATATGTTGAAGCCTGTCCTCATCATCACCATCATCATCATCATCATCATCATCATCATTTAATGTCCATTTTCTATTCTTGCATGACTTGGATGGTTTGACCGGATTTAGTGAGTAGGAGAGCTGCACCAATTGTCTGCTTTAGCTTGGTTTCTATGGCTGGATGCCCTTCCTGACACCAACCACTCCACAGAGTGTACTGGGTGCTTTTTACATGGAATCAGCATGGATGCCCTATAAGTGGCACTAGCACAGGTGCTTTTTAAATGGCACCTGCACAGGTGCTCTGTGTGTGGCACCAGCACAGGTGCTTTTTACACAGCACCTGCACAGATGCTCTGTATGTGGCACTTGCTCCATATGTGACACCAGCACAGGTGCTTTTTACATAGCACCTGCACAGATGCTGTGTATTTGGCACCTGCTCCATATGTGACACCAGCAACCAGCACAGGTGCTTTTCATGTGACATCAACACAGGTACTTTTTATGCAACACCAGTGTTGGTCATATATATCTGTGTGTTTGCGTTTATCCCCACTCACCAACTGACAACCAGTCTTGGTTTGTTTATGTTCCCGTAACTTAATGGTTCGGCAAAAGAGACCAACAGAGTAAGTACCAGACTTTAATGCAAAAGTACTGGGATTGATCCTTTGATTAAAATTCCCACAAAGCAGTGCCCCAACATGGTCACAGTTCAATGACTGAAATGAGTAAAAAAAAATTTAAAAAAAAACAAGATTTCCTTCTCATGCTACACTGCCATATACTACCATACAGTGGTGATGATGGTGGTTGGGATTGTGGTTGTGATGGTGATGGGGTGATGGTGGTGATGGTGGTGGTAGTTGTGGTGGTTGTTGTAGTTAACCACACCCACACATACCCACTTAAATAGACATCCATGCCTCACTCAATCTTTCCCATATAAGGATGGCAGCTCTTTAGGTATTTTCCGTTATCCACAGTACTAAACAACATGCTGTTAATTGCACTTTTCTGGCATTATCTATGAATGCTACTTAGAAGACCCTACTTTTCAACTGCTTTTGGCAAGCAATACAGCCCTACCGCAAGTTGGAGTACTCCAATTTTGGTGGGACGTGTGGGAGTCAGGAATTTACTTGAGAATCCTACTGTAATATTCAATTCTTTAAATTAAAACCTTGTGTGTTAGCTGACAGAAATTCTCTGCTATCATATCCCTGGTCATTATTTGTTATTAAGACATTTACTGAAGACAGCAAACTGGCACAATTGTTAACATGGGAGACAAATTACTTGGCAGCATTCCTTCTGGCCTTCATGTTTTGAGTTCAAATTCTGCTGACGCTGACTTCACCTTTCACTGTTATCATCGTCATCATCATCATCATCATTTAATGTCTGCTTCCATGCTGGCATGAGTTGGACGGTTTCACTGAGCACTGGCAAGCCAGGAGGCTGCACAAAGCTCCAGTCTGATCTGGATGCCCTTCCTAATGCCAACCACTCCAAGAGTGTAGTAGATGCTTTTTATGTGCCACCAGCACGGGGGGCAGTCAGGTGGCACTGGCATCGACCACACTCAAATGGTGCTTTTTACGTGCCACCGGCACAGAAGCCAGTCAGGCGGTACTGGTATCAACCATGCTTGAATGGTGCTTCTTACATGCCACTGACACGGGAGCCAGTCAGGTGGCACTGGCATCAAACATGCTCAAATGGTGCTTTTTTACGTGCAACTGGCACGGGTGCCAGTCAAGCGGTACTGGCATCAGCTACGACAATGATTTCACTTGACTCAACAGGTCTTCTCAAGCACAGCATATTGCCCGACAATTGAAGGGCACTCTTAAATGGGCCAGTTATGTGACACTGGCATAGGCCATAGCTACAATCTCACTTGGCTTGCCAGTTCTTCTCAAGCACAGCACCAGTTGAGGACTGGGGGTCGATATAATTGACTAGCTCCCTTCTCAAAAATTTTGGGCCTTATTGCTATAGTAGAAAGAATTATGATATTTACTAATTTGGTGAAGAGAACTGCCATTCCGTCAGCTACAATGAGGGTTCCTGTTGATCTGATTAATGGAACAGCCTGCTCATGAAACTTAATGTGCAAGTGGCTGAGTAGTCCACAGATACATGCACCATTAACCCTTTAGTATTTCAACCAGCTATATCCAACTGAAATATTCCACTCATTTTATGTTCAAACTGACCAGATCTAGCCTCTCACACCTACCCTACAATTCCATTGTTAAAATAAGCGATCACATCATTGAAATGTCAAAGCTATGAGATGATGCATGATTAATTCAAAGCATTCATTCAATAAACAAGCATTACATTTGGCAGATTAATCTGAATGCTGGCCCATTCTACTTGTTTTATGTTCAAAGTAGCCAGATCCAATCTCTCACACCTATCCTACAATGTCATTCTAAAAATTAGCAATCCCATCATTGAAATCTCAAAGCTATGCGATAATGCATGATTAATTCAAAACAAGGTTGAATAAATAAGCTTTATATTTGACAGAATGCTAAACGGTTAATAAAGTTCTCAGGGAGATTCAGTGTGACACAGAATGTGACAAGGCTGGCCCTTTGAATTACAGGTACTACTCATTTTTGCCAGCTGAGTGGACTGGAGCAACACAAAATAAAGTGTCTTGCTCAAAATCACAATATATCACCAGGAATCAAACTCATGACTTTACGATTTTGAGCTGAAAACTCTAACTGCACTATCGTAACTACTGTATCACAAACAACCATTACAGTCACTACACCACAATTAATTAGCAGTGAAGAGAGCAGTGATAATGAGAATAGTTTGAGGTGAGTTAATTGTGCATTAAATTGTTCAATGAATTCATTGATAATCTTGACCTTATTCAGTATCTTAGTACACTACTAAATTGCCTTAACTTATTCAGTCTGAAAGTCTTAATTTCTTTCCAGCTGGGGAGATTGTAATTACACACTGGCTGAGCCAGAAAAATCTTCCTTAAATCATATTTGCAAATAAGGACACATTGTTTAATATATTTTCAGATAAACCTAAAAACACAGGATGGTCCTGGTTAGACAGCCTTTGATCATAGGCCTGCAGAGGTCCTGAAACATCAAGCTGTAGATCCTTTAGTACTAGGTCGCATAGAAAGATACATTTTTATATTTCATCTCTATTTTATAAACTATTGTAGTCTGTAGAGAGTTTTTTGCATTATGTGTAAGGGAGAGCTTAAAAGTTCCTGGCTTAAAAGGGTATCACGAAAAGCCTGGCTGGAGGTCCAAACTTCCAAGTTCTTTTACAGGACTTAGAAAAACTGAAGGACTGCTGCAAGTGTTTGAATCTGAGAGGGGAATATGTTGAATAAAATCATAATTTACTGATCCTCTTGTATTTTCTTTTATTCAAAGCCAGGAACTTTTCAGCATGCCCTTGTATATATGCATATATATATATATATATATATATATATATATATATATATATATATATATATGTATTTATGTATGTATGTATGTATATATATATATATATAACAAGAATTCACACACAAAAAAAAAAGACGAAGACAGGTGGTGTAGACAACAAACAGATGTATTCGTATAATGCTCTGGAAGTGAAAAAGTCTTTAACGTTTTGAGCCTACACTCTTCCACAGAAAGAAACAAAGAGAGAAAAAAAAAGAATGTGTAATGGCTAGCGATCTATCATGGTGGATGCCGGACAGAAGGGTAGAGAAAACAGAGTAAGAACAACCAGAGTAGGAAGAAATGACAATAGGAAAAAGTACAAAGTACAAAAAAAGTTTCGAGAGTATAAAAAAGTTACGAAAAATTCAAAAGGTTCAAAAGCTTCAGATATCGTGATGTATTGGCACAATATATATATATATATATATATATATATATATATATATATATATATATATATATATAAATATATATATATGTGTATGTATATATATATATATATATATATATATATATATGTTTTCCTACTAAAAATGAATTTAATCCTCCAACTCTAAAAACCATTATAAAGTGCAAAAGACAACCAAAATCGATAAAAGTCTCCTAACACAAGCCTAAGTACACTATATATATACTACAGTATATGTGTGTGTGTGTGTGTGTGTGTATCTATATGAGGGTGTGCTGTAAAGTTTCTAGCTTAAAGGGTATTGTGAAAAGCCTGACAGGAGGCCCAACCTTCCAAGTTCTTTTGCAGGGCTTAGAAAAACTGAAGGACCGCTGCAATAAGTGTATGAATCTGTGAGGGGAATATGTTGAATAAAATCATAATCAACTGATCCTTCTGCATTTTCTTTTACCCAAAGTCAGGAACTTTTCAACAGCTCCTCATATATATGTAATATGTGTGTATGTTTACAAGAGGGTGCTGAAAAATTCCTGACTTTAAGGGTGTTGCAGAAGGCTTGGTTGGAGGCCCAACCTTCTGAGTTCTTTTACAGGGCTTAGGTAAACTGAAAAACCACTGTTATAAGTGTGTGAATCTGAGAAGGGAATATGTTGAATAAAATCATAATTAACTTATCCTCCTGTATTTTCTTTTACCCAAAGCCAGGAACTTTTCAGCAGTCTACTTTTATGTATTATATATGTAATAATTAAGTTATATATTGTTATGTCTTGGGAGAGTCATTACAGCAATAGTAATAACACACTCACGGGTTCATTTCTACTTCTTTATTTATTGTTAGTCAATTCGTTGAATATCTAATCAGCTAACTAATCGATCGTTTGTTTAATGTGTCGTTTAAACAATCAATTAGTTGCTTGTTTTTTAATCAAAATGCTTTCGTTGTTGTCCATGACCTTTTCAAAATGGATTGAATTATATATTATGCATTTTTATTGTGTTTTGTTATGCATGTGATCCCCTGGCCCATTGGAAAATTGTCTTGCATGAAACCAGTCTGTGGTGCAAAAAAAAAAAAGGATGAACCATTCTTTCAAGATTATCAAGTTCCAAGATGTTACCTTGCGTTTATCTTTTACCTGTTCCTTGTTTCAGTCATTGAACTGCAGCCATGCTGGGGCACCACTTTGAATGGTTTTAATCAAACAAATTGACACCAGGATTTATTTTTCAGCCTGGTACTTATTCTGTCGAACTCTTTTGCCAAACTGCTATGTCACCTCAGATGGAAAGAAAATGAAAAGAGAGAGAGAGAGAGGGAATGAGAGATAGAGATATTGAAAAACTTTCTATTATATTTCATTTCAAAAACTCTAATCTCATATCCACCATCTAATATTTACGGCTGACATTCATTGAGTGAAGTTGAAATTATAATCTTAAAAGACTAAAAAAAAAAAAATTTTGCTTATAATGTTATCACTTTTACTATTAAACCTTGGGAGAGGCATTATGCTGGTAATAAACACGTGCACTGGTTCGGTCCTTTATTTATTTATTTATTTATTTATTTTCCCAAATACACTATTTTAAACACCTTCTCTAAACCACGTTTGAGTTCATTCTAAATTGGAATGCTTCTTACTTTCTTGATATCTGATATTAATTAATTCAGACTCCATTTTGGTTAACCTGCACTCTTAACAGTTTACTTAATTTCTTCAGGTCCCTACTTCCATCTCTCTTTTGTTCCAAGGTGTCCTTTATTTAATAGCTTATTTATTTATTTATTTATTTACAAAAAATTGCTACCTTCACCTTTTATTTGGTAGTGCCTTGTATTGATTTCCACAAATCTGTTTTTAGTGGTGTCGGTGCTACTTGAGTTTCATTTCTATTGAAATAGATTTAGACTTTTTGTTCTTAACCATTTAGCTACTTTTTTCTCCTCTAGTAAAGGCAAAGTCGATTTGGTTTTTGGTTTGTAAGTAATTGAAAGCAAGTTGTTAGCTGGATTTTTTTTTTAAAGTTTGCATGACAAGTATTAACCCTTTAGCATTTAATCTGGCAATGTCCAACACAAATATTTTAACTTGTTTTATGTTAAAACTGATCAGATCCTACCCTATAATGTCAGTTTAAAAATATACAAACACACCATTGAAATCATGAAGCTATGAGATAACGCTTGGTTAATTCAAAACAATGTGAATAAATAAGCATTACATTTGACAAAGAAATCTGAATGCTAAAGGGTGAAAGCACTTTGTCTTAGAATTCTCAGAGCCTTGTTGCACATATGTCTATCTGTAGTGTATCTCTTGTCATGACTATTGCAGATGGAGATGTCCAGTTAAGAATGTAGTTCATAGCATGATACCTTTGGTAAACATCTTCTAACGTTATGTTATGCAATACTTTGTTAGTGGAATTTGGTAAATGAAGTCCATTGTGTGTGTGTGTGTACATATGTGTAGGCAGAGGCATGGCTGTGTGCTAAGAATTTTGTTTCACAACCATATGGTTTCAGGTTCAATTCCACTGCATGACACTTTGGGAAAGTTTTTTTGACAATGAATTTGGTAGGGAGAAACTGAAAGAAGCCTGTTGCATGAATATGTGTGCATGTGTTTGTGTCTGTATTACATATATATCTATCGTCGTCGTCGTCGTTTAACGTCCGCTTTCCATGCTAGCATGGGTTGGACGATTTGACTGAGGACTGGCAAGCCAGAAGGCTGCACCAGGCTCCAATCTGATCTGGCAGAGTTTCTACAGCTGGATGCCCTTCCTAACGCCAACCACTCCGAGAATGTAGTGGGTGCTTTTACATGCCACCGGCACGAGGGCCAGTCACACAGCACTGGCAACGGCCACACTCAAAAAGGTGTTTTTTACATGCCACCTGCACGGGAGCCAGTCCAGCGGCACTGGCAACGACCTCGCTCGAATGATTTTCTAATGTGCCATTAGCACAAGTGCTAGAAGGCGACGCTGGTAACGATTATGCTCAAATGGTGCTATTTATGGGCCACTGGCACGGAAACCAGACAGCTGCTCTGGACAGTGCTGTTAGTGCTCTACTGGTGCAGGTGCCAATTATCGAGTATGGCTCAATTACGATTTCGATTTCACTTTCCCCAACAGGTCTTCACAAGCAGAGTTTAGTGTCCAATGAAGGAGAGGTTGGCATGGGTGCCAGTTGTTGGATTCGGTTCGATTTCAATTTCAGATTTCAAATTTCAAATTCCAAATTCACTTGCCTCAACAGGTCTTTGCAAACAGGGTTTTTAGTGTCCAATGAAGTACAGATACGGATTTGTGAGCTGGCTACACTTCTGGCAGAGATCACAGATTATGCTCTCACTTGGCTTGCTGGGTCTTCTCACGTACTGCATATTTCCAAAGGTCCCGGTCATTGGTCATTGCCTCGGTGAGGCCTAAAGTTCGAAGGTCGTGCTTCACCACCTCATCCCAGGTCTTCCTGGGTCTACCTCTTCCACAGGTTCCCTCAACTGCTAGGGTGTGGCACTTTTTCACACAGCTATCCTCGTCCATTCTCGACCACATGTCCATACCAGCGCAATCGTCTCTCTTGCACACCACAACTGATGCTTCTTAGGTTCAACTTTTCTCTCAAGGCACTTACACTCTGACGGGTATGCACACTGACATTACACATCCATCGGAGCATACTGGCTTCATTTCTTGCGAGATTACGTATGTCCTCAGCAGTCATGGCCCATGTTTCACTGCCATGTAGCATGGCTGTTCGTACACATGCGTCATACAGTCTGCCTTTTAGTTTATTTCAGGACAGTCTTTTTGTGGATTGCATTGTAAATTGTGTGTATGTATGTATGCATGCATGTATGTAAGTATGTATGTATGTGTGTGTGTGTGTGTGTGTGTGTGTATGTATGTATCAATATATATATGTTTGTAAGTATGTGTGTGTATTTGTATGTAAATGAGTGTATATGTATGCATGTATGTATGTGTGTGTATGTCTGTGAATGTGTGTGCATGTGTGTATGTGTGTGCATGTGCATGTGTGTGCATGTGTATGTGTGTGTGTATAACCCTTTCACATTCAAATTATTCTGTCTAACGTAATGCTTATTTATCCACATTGTTTTGAAGTAATCATGTATTATCTTGTTGTAGCCTTGAGATACAAGATACATTGTTTACTTTTAAAATTACATTGTAGGGCAGGTGCAAGAGGTCCGATCAGGCCAGTTAGAACCTAAAGCAGGCAGAATATTTGGGCCTTATAGGGCCAGTTTACATGATAAAGTGATGTGACAATGATTTGGCTATGTTAATTTCAGGCATGACTGTCAAGACAATCAACCTACCAGATATTGTTATCAAAGAAAGGGATGAAAGTCTACGTTCTCTGAAACAGATCTTTGTTTCTTTTCGATGAAACATTGGCCAGAGAGAAGTTAAGAAATTGCTAAAACTACAAAATCCTTGAAAAGGAAATGCATTTCATGAAAGTAAAAAACTGAAAATTTTAATTATTTTCGTGTCTTTGGTCAGTGAGAAATATTTCTTATTTGCTTCTATCTAGAAATCAAAGGAAATGACTACTATTCCCTTCAAACTTTGCCTTTGTGACCTGGACATCAATGTCTTGAAACTGACCTGTTTTCCATTACATTTCAGACAGATTCAGCACTGAGTTGCTGAAGCAGAAATATCATTATAGCAAATATTCTACTGAATACCACAGATTTGTTTGTCAGTTGCTTGATATTAACCACTTTATCCTTTGGTGGTTGACAATATGTGCATTTTTGATGATGAGCAGGAGTAGTCGGGGGGAGCATCACAGCTATGTGTTGAGAGGGATTCTTTGGGGGTTTGAATAAATGTAACAAAAGCAAAGTCTGAAGGAAATATTAACCATTTTTCATACTGTCTAGGGGTTAGCATATAGGATGTAACAGTTGTTACCTAAGGATAAAGATCATGTTAGACAGTGTAATTGGAGCATTAGTTATGTTTAAAAACAATATGAACAACAAAAACTATAATTAAAAACCTAACAAAAATCCATATAGTCTAAAAAAAATAGTCCTGCAGCATGCAGCCTAAATCCTGTCCATGATATTTTCCTTTCAATGGCACAAGTAACACAATTCATGCGACATATGTTTACTATCCAATAAAAGTATAGTTGGCACTCCGTCGGTTACAACGTCGAGGGTTCCAGTTGATCCAATCAACGGAACAGCCTGCTTGTGAAATTAATGTGCAAGTAGCTGAGCACTCCAAAGACACGTGTACCCTTAACGTAGTTCTCGGGGATATTCAGTGTGACACAGTGTGACAAGGCTGACCCTTTGAATTACAGGCACAACAGAAACAGGAAGTAAGAGTGAGAGAAAGTTGTGGTGGAAGAGTACAGCAGGGTTCGCCACCATCCCCTGCTGGAGCCTCGTGGAGCTTTAGGTGTTTTCGCTCAATAAACACTCACAACGCCCGGTCTGGGAATTGAAACTGCGATCCTATGACCGAGAGTCCGCTGCCCTAACCACTGGGCCATTGAGCCTCCAATAAAAGTATACAACAATACGATACTCCTCTACATAATCAATAACTAATACTGTAACACATCCTATACACCTGCAGCAACTCACAAAATGCATAGAAAATGCAATCACTAATTCAATAATCTGGGACAACCAAACTCAATACATCCAACGCAATCACCTTCTGTTAATATAATACAACCTGAACAGTGCATACTCTATGCAATCACCACTTCAGTAAAATGACATGGCATAATATTGTTACATAATTGATACCTTCTATTGTGATATGTCACCCATACCGCCAATCAACAAACAGCTCACGTATAATTCATATTCTGTGCAATCGTCACAGAGGACATACTGTGCATAATCCGTACTTGATGCATAATTGTTATGTCTCAATGCTACTGCTATCTAGCACCTTCGGATGATCTCTACTCAACTGCTACACCACTGCTTCTCAACTGCTACTCAACACACCTACCACGGCCAGACTACCTCTATTTATATGTCTTGGGGGATCCTACTTCTTCGCCTGGGAGCGTCGACACAACAATAACGCAACACAACACAACACGGCACAATGCATTATGAAACGCATTCGCGAGTTGATGAGATAACACAACTTAGACTTGCCAGTGCCAGTGTTTTACGCAACAAATGGGTTAAACTCTAAAAATAACACCAGAAATAAAAGAAAAATAAAACAAAACAAAGCAAAACAAAACAAAACAAACCTGCTGCAACAAAGTGAAACAGGTGTAGAGTAATAAACACAACTTGAATCTTGCATGAAACTATTGAAAAACATGACAATAATGATGATGATGATGATGATGATGATGATGATGATGATGATGATGAAGACAATGATGATGATGATGATGAAGAGGATGAAGACAATGATGATGACGACGATGATGATGATGATGATGATGAAGACAATGATGATGATGACGACGACGATGATGATGATGATGATGAAGACAATGATGATGATGACGACGACGACGATGATGATGATGATAATGAAGACAATGATGATGGCGACGACGATGATGATGATGAAGATGATGAAGACAATGATGATGATGATGATGATGATGATGATGATGATGAACTATGATGACTGGGTCTGGTGACAATAATGACATTTGTTATCTTTAAGGTTATTGTTTTTATGCTTGTTATGAATGGGCATATTTCACCAAGTTCTGCTTCGAAGATACTTTCTTCCAAGATTAATCCAAACGAGTGTTTCTTGTTTCTCTTTTGTCAATAAAAGAAAGTCTTTTGGAACGTTTGAATGTCCATCTAAGTGCACTGCGGTAGGAAAGCACTACGGTAAACATGTCTTTGACATGTTTATCGTATGTGTAAATACTTTTAGCTAACAACTGTTTTTGCTTTGTTTATTACTGGCTCAATATGGCAACTTACCTCTGCAGCAGGTGGAAGAAGTGCAAGGCACCGAAAACGGTAGCATTGAGTACACCTGACTAGATTTTGGAAATTTTTGAAAAACACAAAAATAGATTAAAAGGAAAAGATAAAAAGATTAGGTGGCAAGCTGACAGAAACGTTAGCAAGCCGGGCGAAATGATAAGTGGTATTTCGTCTGTCTTTACGTTCTGAGTTCAAATTCCACCAAGGTTGACTTTGCCTTTCATCCTTTCGGCGTCGATAAATTAAGTACCAGTATGCACTGGGGTCGATGTAATCGACTTAATCCGTTTGTCTGTCCTTGTTTGTCCCCTCTGTGTTTAGCCCCTTGTGGGCGATAAAGAAATAAGAAAACGATAAAAAGTAGTAAAATATTGGATTCAAATTTTGGCACAAGGCTAGCAATTTCAGGGGAAGGGGTAAGTCTGTTGCATCAACCCCAGTACTCAACTGGTACTTACTTTATTGACCTCTAAAAGGATTAAAAGCAAAGTTAACCTCAGCAAAATTTGAATTCAGAATTTTCTTTTTTCTTGCAAGTACTTGGTGACCCTGTCAGTGCAGGTGTCACTGTGAAGTGGTTGGCATTTGGAAGGGCATCCAGCTGTAAAAAACCTAGTCAAAACTGACCTCACCTGTGCTTGTGCCACATAAAAAGCACCAAGTCTGCTCAGCTGTAAAAATCCTGCCAAAACAGTCACAGAAGTCTGGTTCAGGCCTTCTGCCTGGCCGGCTCTTGTCAAACCATCTCACCCATGCTGGCACGGAAGGCGGATGATGATTATGATGACGATGACGACGATGGTAACAGTGATGATGAGGATGATGACAGTGACGACGACGATGATGATGATTATAAAACCTGATGAAATGTCGCTAACCATTTTGTCCAGCATGCTAACAATTCTGCCAGCAGGCAGCCTTAAAAAAAAAAAGCTAATAAAATATTACAGTTAAATAAGCAGGTACACGTATAACAACAATGGAAACACAAATGCAATGGCAATAACAGAAATGCCTCCAGCAAGACCATTTTGTTCTTTCCATATTTTGTAGATCATGTGGAGCTATTCAATGTCAGCTTGTTGAAGGAAAAGCTGATGGTACAGAGGAAGAACATCACAAAATATAGCCTCTTTTCCTGATGAAGAGCATCCAGTTGTAGAAACCTTGCCAAATCAGATTGGAATCTGGTGCAGCTCCCTGGCGTACCAATTTTCAGTTAAACCTTCCAGCCCATGACAGTATGG
>NC_142944.1:18626452-18633952 GCF_046866305.1 Octopus bimaculoides | reverse complement strand
TAAAGTTTCCACCTTCCAATAAATACGATAAAACTATAATAATTCATATTGAAATATGCCCTCTGCTACTTCTTGCTTGCACAATTCTTCTATTCTTAGTGTGTGTGTGTGTATGTATATGTGTGTATGTATATATATATATATATATATATATATCTATATATACATCTATATATCTATATATATATATCTATATATATATATCTATATATATATATCTATATAGATATACTAATATATACTTTTGTTATTTACACCACCTGTCCTCGTCTGTTGTTATTATTTGTATATTCTCCTAGATATATATATCTATATCTATATAGATATATATATATCTATATATACATATATAGATATCTATATCTATATCTATATATAAGTGTATATATTTATGTATGCATATATATGCATTTATATATTTATACGTATATAAATATATAAATATATAAATATATATATATATATATATATATATAGTATTAATTAATAGTAGGATGTATATATATATATATATATATATATATATATATATATATATACAGACACACACATATATATATATGTGTGTGTGTATATATATATACATATAAGTATATATGTATATATATATATACATGCATACATATATAAATATATATATATATGCAAACACATACATATATATACATACATAGACACACACACACACACACACTTACACATTCATTACTTCATCAGTGACTAAAAAGATATTAATATCTTCCTTTTCTTTCTCACTTCTCTTGTTCTTCATTCTCTTTATTCTTTATTATTATTATTATTATTATTATTGTTGTTGTCGTTGTCGTAGTTGTTGTCGCTGCTAGTTTTGTCATTGTCAGTGTTGTAGGTGTTGTGGTTGTTCTTATACATGCACACACACACACACACACACACACACACACATATATACACATACATATCTATGTATGTGTATATGTGTGTGTATGTGTGTATGCATCTACATGTGTATGTATGTATGCATGTATGTATGTATATATATATATATATATTTTTAATTTATTGTTGTCAATTCAAAAAATAAAAGCTTTTAGCAGAAAAAAACTCCATGTTTCCATTGTGTTAGAACCTTCTTGCAAGGGCAATGGTGCCATGCAATTGCACACACACATACACACACACACACACAAACAGGTACACACACATGCACATACACATGCACACACACACACATGCACACATATTCACATATACACATGCGCACGCAAATATACACACAGACACTTTCATATACACATATATATATATATTAACATATACATGAACATACACATACACACACACACACATGTATGTATACAAATATATACACAAAGACATGCATACACACAAACACACAAACATAAACTTGTGTACATATATTCATTTTCACAAGTCAGTTATACATAGTGTATAGGCGTACATATACTCACACACACACAAGCATTTATATATTCACGTGTGTGTATGTACGTGTGTGTATGTGTGTGTGTGTGTGTGTGTGAGTGTGTATGTATGTGTGTGTGTTACAATGTAACTGAAAAACAAGAAGAAAGGAAAGAATAAAATTTTTAAACATGACAAATAAAACAAACAAAAATACATGAAATAGATTAAACTCTCTTTCAAGTTTGAGAATGATTTCATTGTTGCTGCTGCTGCTGCTGCTGCTGCTGCTGCTGCTGCTGCTGCTGCTGCGGTTGCTGCTGATGATGAGGATGATGATGATGCTTATGATGTTGACAACAATGATGATAATCTTGACAACAGCAACAACGATGACAACGTTGGTTGATGATGATGATGATGATGATGATGAAGATGATGATGAAGAGAGCTGATGATGGTGGTGATGACAATGACTGCAATGACGATGACAACATTGACAATGACAATGACAATTATAAGAATGACGGTGGTAAATGCTGAAAGGTGATGTGATGATTTAAATTTTTTTTGAGTTCACTTCCCAAAATCAGTAAATCTGACGGTTCCACTGCGCGTTGCTACAATTAGTTGCTGTTGTGTTGTTTAGACCCAGGTCAGCTATGACCCAGCAGATCTCAGATGAAAGGCATTCCAAGTATGACCATCACCTTCTTCTTCTTAACGGCCATAATTAATCTTGAATTATATAATCTAATGAATCTTTTAAATAGTAGAATCTGAAATGAAGAAAATTATTTTAGGGTCAAACAACTGCATAAAATGTTTTGGGAAGTGCGTTTAATTTCTTTGGGCCCTTGGTGTTTCAGATCAGTTCTCCACGACTGGTATGCCATGGCACACTGGTGTGCCACAGTGGTAACCTGTATATAATTTTGTTTTTCCCGTATTTTTAGTTATATTTTTAGGTCAGGTGTGCCACCGAATTTTGAAAAGAATATATAAAAGAATACAAGTGAAAAAAGTTGAGGATCATCATTATCCTCCTCCTCCTCATCATCATCATCATCATCACCATCAACACCATCATCATCGTCATCGTCATCATCATCATCATCATCATCATCATCAACATCTGCCTTCTTTGCTGGCATGGGTTAGATGGTTTGACAGGAACCAACCAGGCAGAAGACTGGACCAAACTTCTGTGTCACTTTTGGCATGGTTTTTAGGGGTAGATGCCCTTCCCAGCAACAACCACTCTGCAAAGTGGACTGAGTGCTTTTTATGTGGCACTGGCACAGGCGAGGTCAGTTTTAGATGTTTTAGTTATTTTGCCAGGCCTTGAGTTTGGTGATTTTCCTATTGCTTTATTTATAGACAGTAGTAGTAGTAGTAGTAGTAGTAGTATGGGGGGGGGGACATGTGCTGCTTCCACCATTTGTTGGTGCTTCCCGACCAACTCCTGGTGGTTGACACCTTTGTATTACTCAAGCAACATCCCTCCAACCCAATGGGTCTGTTTTGGGCAGTCGTTGCTGGCAAGAGGTTTTTAACGATGTTGGAGTGCAAATCCTAACCCAACTTCTTTTAGTTGCCCTTAACAACATGCAGAGGAAACGTTGGTTCTGTTCTTATTACATACAGGTCCATACACAATACTTAGGGCAATGTGAAAGGGAGTGTTTTACTCAAGAATAGAACACACCATCCAGTATAGGAATCGAACCCAGAATCTGGTGGTTGTGAATGAAACACCCTAACCACTAGACCATGTGTGTCACAAAGGTGCATGGCTGTAGGGTTGAAAGTCTATATTTAATATTTTGAGTTTTTGTTTTCCTGTGTGGTTTTCCTCAGTGGGAAGAAGGATGAAAAGAGAAGCTGGTTTTGGGAGAGTTTGATCCCAGTGTAAAGAGAAGTAGAACTTCTCCCATCCAAGGCTGACCATGTATCTATATGTGTTTGGGCTGGTTTGGCCAAGATTTTCATAAGGAAGACTGGCAGTTGTCTATGCAAACAAATATTTCCCTCTCTATGCCACTGATGTCTATATCCAAGTGAAAGGCCACTGACTCAGGTTCGTACCAGTGTCATCTCAGACATTTACTATCAGAACACAAAGAGCCAGAGGAGATGCTGGAAGGCTGGAAGCACCAACAAATGGTGGAAGCAGTACATGCCCCCCCCCCCCCCCCCATACCACCACCACCACCACCACCACTACCGCCACCACCATCACCACCACCAATACCACCACCACCACCACCACCACCACCACCAATACCACCACCACCACCATCACCACCACCACCACCACCACCAATACCACCACCACCACCACCACCACCAATACCATCAATACCACCACCACCGCCACCGCCGCCACCGCCGCCACCGCCGCCACCGCCGCCACCGCCGCCACCACCACCACCACCACCACCACTACTACTCTAACATTTCCGCAAATCCATTGCCCTATATTGATACTTGTTTTTTTTTACCAACTCCAAGAGGATGAAAGGCAAAAATAACTTTGACAGTATTTGAACTTTAGGTGGAGGCATGGCTGTGTGGTGAGAAGTTTGCTTCCCAACAATGTGGTCTAGGGTTCAGTCCCACTATGTGGCACCTTGCGCAAGTGTCTTCTTCGTTAGTCCCACCCCAACTAAAGCCTTGTAAGTGGATTTGGTAGACGGTGAATGAAAACCAGTTTTCTCTGTGTATAATTCTGTGTGTATATGTCTGCTTGTGTCTTTTCATTTGTGTTTGTTGCCACCACTGCCTGATAACTTGTGTCGATTTGTTTAAATCCCCCTTACCCCTTACTTAGTGGTTTGGCAAAAAGAGACTGATAAAATAAGTACTGGGGTTGATATTTTTAAACATAAAGGTGGTGTCCCAATATAGCTATGATCCAATGACTAACACAAGTAAAATATTAAAAAAGAACTTGAATAAAAATAAAATAAGAAATAAAAGAGTCAGAATGAATGTTGTTAGGTATTCTAGCATTCTATTCAATGCTCTAGTGATCCTGATAATTAGTAGCATTTTACAGCAACAACTAAAAAAAAAAATTGTAATTAAATACCACAAGACATTTTGTTCAATGTTCTACCTTGGAAAAAAATATTTCATCTCCTAAGATGAAGTAAATAAACAGAAAACATTTCATCTTATTGTGTTAAGTTGTTAACACTAAGCAAAACTATTATTTTGGTATCGCCTGCAAATTAAATTATGTTTGAAGAACTGTAAAAAGAAACACAATTATGAGCAGAGAGTATAATGAAAGGGTGTCAGAAAACAACCTTGTGTTACTCCATGTTTATGCTAATAGAAAAAGAAGTGTGACTTCTTAACAGCAATATGATGGTTGATGATAAGGTGGGGAACAGGCAGAATTGTTAGCATGCCATATGAAATGCTTGCCAGCATTTTGTCCGTCATTACATCCTGAGTTCAAATTCCGCCAAGGTTGACCTAGCCTTTCATCCTTTCAGGGTTGATGAAATAAGTAACAATCAAGGAGTGGTCAGACATTCTATCCATCATCAATTCTCTACCATTCTCTACACAGAAACCACATTCTTGACCTGTTTTTTTAATTCTTTATTATTAACCCACTATCTCCCATAATTCTATTAACTGGAATTTTTTTTATGAAACTTTGATTTCTAGCATAAAACAGCCTTAGAAACACGCTGGAATGATCAAAATAACATTTTAAATAGAAATAAGTGAGATATTGGATGAAAAATTAGCAAACCTCATTTGAATATCAGAGAAATATACCTAAGTAGATATAGCAAAAAGGTTAGATATGTGTAAATATTGACTGATAATTACGAAATTTGTAATTTTTAAACGATCTCATATGAGATTACTGGTAGGTAATGGGTTAATACCATAACTGGCAGTAAGCTAACAGAGTCATTAAGACCTCAGACAAAATGCTCAGTGGTATTTCATCTGTCTTTACGTTCTGAGTTCAAATTCCAACGAGGTTGACTTTGCTTTTTATCCTTTCAGGGTCAACAAAATAAATACCAACCGAGGACTGGGGTCAATGTAATCAACTTAGCCCCCCCACCTCACCTTCCCTGAAACTGCTGGCCTTGTGCCAAAATTTGATGCCAATATGGTGGTTGTTGATTTATTAAGAGTTGTTAGACACAATATTCTTATTCTCATTCCGTTATGACTTTGTCACAGAACAGAAAGTCCTAGATAAACCCTGAAAAAATTACCATTTCTTCATAGGCTGACACAAAATTATACAAATTTCTGAATCAAAGAATATGTTTTTTTTTTTACGTGTGTTGATGTGAATCTCTGTGTCTCTCACTTTATGCCATTCCCTCTCCTTTTTTTTTATCTGTCACATGTGTGTGTGTGTGTGTGCATGCGTGCGTGTGTGCACATGTGTGTGCCTGTGTGACTATGAACACATGTATAAAGGATGTGTGTGCATGCACAACTGTATGTGTATGCGTGTGTGGTATATGTGTATGTGAGTGTGTGTGTTTGTGAGTATGTGTGAATGTGTGCATGTGTGTGTGTGGGTGTATGTGTGTATGTGAGTGTGTGTGCATGGGTGGTGGTGTATGAGTGTGTGTGTGTTTGTATGTGTGTGTATGTGTGTGTGAGTATGTGTGAATATGTGTGTGTGGGGAGTGTATGTGTGTGTGTGTGAGTGTGTGTGAATGTGTGTGTGAATGTGTGTGTGCATGAGGGGTGGTGTATGTGTGTGTGTGAGTGTGTGTGAGTTTGTGTGTGTGTATGTGTGTGAGTATGTGTGAATATGTGTGTGGGTGGTGGTATATGTGTGGGTGTGTGTGTGAGTGTGTGTGTGAGTGTGTGTGTGTTTGTGTATGTGTGTGTATGTGTGAATGTGTGTGTGTGCGTGGTTGGTGGTGTATGTGTGTGTGGGTGTATGTGTGTGTGTGAGTGTGTGTGAATGTGTGTGCATGGGTGGTGATGTGTGTGTGTGTGTGTGTGTGAGTGCGTGTGGGTGAATCTGTATTTACAGAGTTCCCGTTTGTAAATATGTTTGTATGATACTCCATTTTTTTTTCCTGTCTCCCTATTTTTCTCACTTTTCACTTACAATGTGTGAATGTTTTTTATACCTTTTTCACGCAGTGAACTGTTCAAAGTATTCAAAGACATATAAACAAGTAAGAAACCTCTGTGTAAACACACACACACACACGCACACACACACAAACGCACGCACACATATATAAACAAGTAAGAAATCTCTGTAAACACAAACACACACAAACACACACACAAACACACACATGCACACACGTGCACACACAAACATACACACACACACAAACACACACACATGCACACACACGCTTACACAAACATACACACACACAAACACACACACACAAACACACACACACAAACACAAACCCACATGCACACACACACACACACACACATATAAACAAGCAAGAAATCTCTGTAAACACAAACACACACACAAACACACACACACACACACGCACTCACGCACACATACATGCACTCCCCCCACCACACACACACACATGTATGTACATATGTTTGTATATACAGAAGTTTAGAGGTGACATTCTTTATATAAGTAGGCCTTTTGAATTACATAAGCAACTTCTTTGCCCCTCTTCTTTCTTTTCTTTTCTTTTTTTTTTAGTTTTGATTATATTTTTCTGTTTGGTCTTCAAAAAACCTTGCATTGAGAAACATCTGGTTTTAGAAATTCTTGATTTAACAGAGAAAGGGGGGAAAAAAAGGGATGTGTAACCCCCCACAAAAAAAAAAAAAAATGATAAAGAGCAACATGTCGAAGAGAAATTGATGAAATATGTTTCTTTTCCCCATTTCTTGATATGATTATCTTTAACAGTTTCCGCATCATTTTATATAAATTTATGAGGTTAACCAATTTTGATAATCCTTCATTTAATTTCTGATGCTGAAATAGCCAGTAGTAGAAATTAATTGATGAAATACAAAGCATTGAACCCGTCTATCATTAATCCGTTGTATTGAAAACAGAACGCAGGGTGGCTTAAAAGAAGAATGGTTCAAAAG